>NC_133622.1:58673606-58861214 GCF_048593235.1 Sminthopsis crassicaudata | reverse complement strand
ATATAGAACTTAGAACCATCTTTCCCACTCCCACTTAAATGACAGTGATCAAAAATTACATAGAACCCAATTCCAAGGAAAAAATTATATATAAGCAAGTACATAAATATATATTTTAATTTTGTCCTCTTTGTCTCTCTTTCTGTGTCTCTGTCTCAGTCTCTCTGTCTCTCTGTCTCTGTCTTTCTCTGTTTCTGTCTATCTCTCTATATATATCTCTGTTTCTGTCCAAATGTCTGTCTGTCTGTCTGTCTCTCCGAGCAGAGTTGAAAGGTTGCCTTTAGTCAATTGGTGGAGAGAATTTCATCATTTTATACTTTTTATACTATTAAATTTGCAGGCAAAATCAAAACAAAGTATGCGTGTGTTTATATGAAACTATGAGCATAGCACATGTGTAAATATATTTCACACAAGTCTGTATACACATATACAAGAAAACATCTTAAAGTTCTATCAACTTTCAACTTTAAAAGTAAATCTAGTATATTTAGTATAATGTATGCTTCTTTCTCTGTATATCCATGTGGTTATATTTATATGTAAATATTCACGTGATTAAATTAATGATTCCATATATAATTTTATGATGCATTCAATGATAATTTCTTTAAAATATTAATAACATTATTTTGATTTTTCAATGTAAATAATTTAATTGAAATAAATATTTATTATCAATGTACACAGAAATATGTGATATATATATTTTTTGTTTTTTCTTTACATACAATTTTCTTGCCTTTTAAGTATTTTTATGAGAATATTTTTCAAGTTCACATATTTCCAATCAAATCTACTATCATCAAAATATATGGCAAAAATAATTTAGTTTATTTAAATTTGCTTCAGTAATGTATCTATTTTTCAAAGAGAGGTGTGTTTCTAAAAAAAAATTAGTGAATAAGCATTAGTAATGATAGCATTGCCTTTTTTCACAGAGAAAGCTTCTGAATATGCCAGTGTATTAGTTATTTTCCAACTATCACAAAGAATTCTAACAGAATGAACTTATGATGTTGCTAGTTTGATAAGTGACATGACCTCTCCCAAGGGAGTGAAATAAAAATAGAGTTCAATGTGACAGGAAAATCATAATAATTGTATTAGCACTAATGACAAATAATAGCAATGTAAACAATAATTATCTCTGCCCAAGAGCATAAAGTACATATTCTGTTTATCTAATTCGTATGTTTCTTGGTCAAAAATTACACATAACATTCAAACAGAGTGTAAATGTGTTTTAAAAATGAAGCAAGTTAACATTTTCTAAACATAACACTGAGAGACCCCATGCCCTAATCCAAAAAATTTTTTACAATAGGAAAAAATGAAGAAAAAATAATACTTTCAAACGTGTAATAAAATGGTTGTGCTAAAAAGGATCATAGAATGAATAAGTTATCATTAAGGAAAAGATGCTGATTCCCACAAAAAAGCACAGCAAACATTTGTGAAGCAACTTAGGTTTGGAAAAGAACACCTGATAAGGAATCAAAATAACAGGGGGGGGGGAAAAAGAGATAAGGATATCATCGATATTTTTTAAAGAGTTCAGAGAAGACTATCAGATTCACATTATACAGTTTATATTATGGCAACATAATTTAATGTACATGGGGAAGGTAAGGTATGGAACTATATTGAAGGCTTCCCTATAAATAAGTCCCTTTTTAGGCTGAGAATTAAGTAGAACGAGATGGAGGGAAAGAGGAGAAATGGAGCATAGAATGAGGAAAGAATGAAAGGAAAAGGTAGAAAAGAGAGCTAAGAAGGAAGGAAAGAAAGGAAGGAAGGAAGAGAGGAAAGAATAGAAAGAAGGAGGATAAATTATGTATTGGGTATGCAATGTGTGCCAAGTACTGTGCTAAGCAGTTAATATGATTTCATATAATGCTCACAATAATCCTGAGGAAATTGCAGCAAACAGAAGTCAATTGACTTGACTACAATAACACATTTAATAAGTATGCAAGGTTTAAATTGCTGTCAGGCTTTTTTTAATCCAGACCAACATTTTTATCTATTTCATCACTTAAATAATTATCTTAATGTCATTGGACTTTTTGGAAGATGTTAAGACATAAGTTATAAATTCTTACTCTGCATCCTCAGGTGAAGAAATAGATAGATTGGAGTATAAATTCTTTCATTTAAAACATGAGGTACTCTTTGTGTTTCTCACACATACCATTAGTCATCATCATCATCATCATCATCATCATCATCATCATCATCATCATTATCATCTTCCTCGGTTTATATTATTTGACATCAATAACCGAGTCCTAAGGGGAAGAAAATTTCTGCTTGCTTCCTTTAACAGAATCTTAGGGAAAACAAATGACTGTTCTTTAAGTAGGCTATGACTTTTATTTACATCTAAAATCTTGTTTTCATTTTCACAAAGTAGCTTTAGAAAGGCTTAGAAAATCTGTCAGGGTCCTTAGTTCCTTCTGTACAAATGACCATCTCAGGTCTTCTTTCTAAATTGTCAGACAAATCCTGAAAGTCATGTTTCAGGGAAGTAATCATGGTATGGATGCTATTTCTTGCAATCTGCCTATTGCTATCCCTGTCTACTTCTCAATCACAAGTGAAGATCTAGAAAAGGCAGTTCTCACTACCTAAATCCTTTGCACTGACAAATCCTTGAATACCAGAAATGGCCATGGTTGTATCATGGCTTTATAAGATTAAAAAAAATGGTAATGAACACCAACAACCTTAGGGACTTTCTATATAACTTGACACTGAAAACTCCTATATACATCACCTTCTCGTATTTCAATATATATTTTGAAAAGTCAGTGAGTTTTGCTTTTCAAGATGCATCATCTGCACTTTAATAGTGCAATAAATGCACTAGGCATTCATGAAATGTTTTCCTTTCATTCATGTATTTTATTAAGAACACCTACAATATTTTAGGGAGGATACACTTTTTTTCTTATAGTTTCTAGGAAGTTTTTGTTGTGTCAAACACAATGTTTTAAGGAAAAGAACAGAGTTATTTGCATAATATGAGAAAAAGGATCATTGCTATATCCTTGTTAATGGATATAATTTATGACACTTTATTTAAAAAGGCCAAATCATTGAACTCAATTACTTCATAACAGAGCTATTTTTAGAGATAATCTTAAGAAACTTTAGCAAAACTTTATTACTAAGATTTTTTGTTATTTCTTATTTCAACATAATAAAGTAAATTCCCATAAAGTCAGATGCCACAGATTTGTAGTATGCAGCAAACTAAAATATTAATTATATCATGATTGGGAGCATAATATATTATTAGCCCCCAAATTAATATAATCAAAACTGGCAAACTTTGACAAACTACTGTAGTAACTTATTTAAACAGGACTTTAGCTTTCAAATCAATGCCTTCTACATTATTAAAATTAATATTAACAGACGTGTGTTTGAGCTTCTGATATTACTTAGCATCTGTAAATTTCAAATAAAGTATGAATTATTAGATGTTCAGAAATTAAACATAGTTTTTATGTACTTGCCTTTTTTTTGATAGATAAAGTAATAAATGCATATTTGGTGGGGGAGGGAGATTGTAAATGAATTGTAAATTGTAAATGAAATTGTAGTTCCATATATTTACATTTCAATAGATGGCAATAGCAAGATGACCCAGACTAAACCTTGCTATTTTTAATAAGAAGAATGGGAGGTAAGAGAAAGAGAATTGAAAACAAAAATCCAGGATTTTAATATAGTAGCATGCTTATACATTTTTTCTTCTTATATCTTTCTGAAAAACTCAGGCAATAGTACAATCTTATGCTGGATTTCAATGTAATGCCCAGTTTTGAAAGGTATGAATTTCCAGAATTAAATTTTGGAAATTGTTAATACGGAAGCAAAGCTAAATTATGTTTCATTCACAAACATAGTAGTTATGGAACTTTGTTACCAAATGATACTTATAAAGAATGAATGATGTAAAAAATAGAATATAGATCACATCTCCAGTTAAAGCTTTCAGAGTAGTGGATAAATTGTAGACTCAGGAATCTCTTTAAATTAAAGATTCCATAGGAAGTAAGTGTGCATAGTGATGATATCAAATCCTCAAAACTCCAAATACTTCAAATGTTAAAATTCAAGTCATCTCAGATTGTCATGGACAACTGGCACGTATAGTCTTATTTCAAATATGGAGAGAAAGAATCCACAGTCTGAACAGTTGGTTTTTCATGGCTTAACACATCTCACTTGTAATATTTGTACCCAGGAAACTTATCACATGGGAATTTGATTGGAAGAAACTCTTACACATGAAAACATGTTGTTTTGCCTGTTTCATTAGTATATATTAAACATGAACCTGACCTTCTCTAATGAAACAAAAATGGAAAAATACAAACCAAGATATTGATGAAACAGGATATAGGGGAGCATAAAATGAAGATCACAGGATCAGAAATATGTTTGTTCAATCCTAATACTAAAACATACTGACTAGAAACATACTGACTAGTTGGCCCTGGACAAGTCTTTTAACCTCAATTTCTCAGTTTCATATAGAAATAGTTATCCTCACTTGGAATTCCCTAAATATAATAAATAAAAGAACAAAGTCAACAAAAGTAACAGCTACAGCAATAGCAGCAGGAGCAGCAACAATTTACAATGAGAAGCTTTCTTTCTTAAGTGAAGAGAACAGCCATAATCCTTCAGTTTGAATTCTCCTCCCAATTCTGCGGACCACATTTTACCCATCAATATTTTTCTAACACTTGAGCATTGGTAATCTGTTGGTAAACTAAACCAGTAAACCTAATTGGGAAGAAATGCAAGCCATTGAGGACAAACCTGATAAATTCCAAGATTCAATCTGTCATTATCTCCCCTAATGCCAGTTTCTAAAAAGGTATTATAATAAATAGGAAAGAAGCATCTTCTCATTTCTCTTGTGGTTATATTTCTTTTCTCAGAAATCCCTAATCCTCAGATGAAGATTCTGCTCTATACTCAACCAAACACTCAAGGTTCAGTCATCACATCTCTTAGAAGATGAATCCAAAAATAGAAGAATAATTTCCCTATCATGAATTAATCTCATTTAAAAATGATTTTTAAAATATGGTTTATGCAATGCAAATCCCAGTTCCCAGAATAACCTGCATTTGTGGTTGTTATGCCTGAGTCAGGAGATAAATTACTGCTCAGTGAGGTGTTTCAGGATGGCAACGTGAACTGCAGCTCGGATTAAGGAAATTGATGAAGCATAACATACCAAGAAAGAAATAAAAACATTTTATAGGACACATGGGTATTATTGACAGGTTTCCATAGCTTTCTAAATACAATGATTCTTTCAGGAAATCCTATTGGAAAAGTGCCCTTTATTTAAGCGGGAATAAAATGCTGCATTAAATTATGAGGACCAAAAATGTTTCCTATTCAAATTCACTTCTGTGTAACAAAGCACTGCTATGCGCTTATTGAGGATTCATTTTTCTAAAAGTTAAACATATTAACCTAGGGATTCAAACAAAACCTTGTGTTGGTATGGATTCATTCCTCACATCTTTCTGGCTTCCTTCACAGCATAGTTCAGGTATGATTGGCTATATGAAGCATTATCTAACAGTAAGATAATGTTTCTGAAACTATTTTATATGTAAATATATATTTATAAGATAAAAGTTCCTGAAACTATTTTATATATACTTAATATTCACTCATCTGTCTATATTTTTATGCCTTTGAATGAATGTAAGATTCTTAGCCAATAAGCAAATATTTATCAAGAGCTTACTATATGACATATTATGCTAAGTTCTGGGAATAGAGAAACAACAAAAAAATCTCTTCCTTCAAAGTGCATATATTCTTATGGAATATTCCAAAGGATAAGGACTGTATCATTTTTATATCTGCAACACAGAGTGTAGTGTCCTGATCAAAACAGATTTGCACACACACATATACACCTCCCTATATATGCAGATATACCTACCTAAATGCTTATATGCCCATATGTACACATACAATTTTATTACATGTAATAAATTAATATTAATTTTAAAAAAGAATCCCAAACTCTCTTCCTCCTTTCATGCTCCTCTCTTTCAGAAGGCAAATAATTTGTTTTTATTTATATATTTATTATAGCTTTTAATTTACAAGATATATGCATGGCTAATTTTTCAACATTGACAATTGCAAAAACTTTTGTTACAACTTTTCCCCTCCTTCTTCCCACTCCTTCCCCCATATGGCAGGTTGACCAATACAGGTTAAATATGTTAAAGTATAAGTTAAATACAAGACATGTATACATGTCTAAATAGTTATTTTGCTGTACAAAAAGAATCGGACTTTGAAATGCTATACAATTAGCCTGTGATGTAAATCAAAAATGCAGGTGGACAAAAATAGAGGGATTGGGAATACTATGTAGTAGTTCATAGTCATCTCTCAGAGTTCTTTCGCTGGGTGTAGCTGGATCAGTTCATTACTGCTCTATTGGAACTGATTTGGTTCATCTCATTGTTGAAGAGGGCCACGTCCATCAGAATTGATCATCATGTAGTATTGTTGTTGACATATATAATGATCTCCTGGTCCTGCTCATTTCACTCAGCATCAGTTCATGTTAGTCTCTCCAGACCTTTCTGAAATCATCCTGCTGGTCATTTCTTACAGAACAATAATATTCCATAATATTCATCTACCACAATTTATTCAGCCATTCTCCAATTGATGAGCATCCACTCAGTTTCCAGTTTCTGGACACTACAAAGAGGGTAGACACAAACATTCTTGCATGTACAGGTCCCTTTCCTTTCTTTAAAATCTCTTTGGGATAGAAGCCCAGTAGTGACACTGCTGGATCAAACGGTATGCACAGTTTGTTAACTTTTTGGAAATAACTCCAGATCATTCTCCAGAATGGCTGGATGTATTCACAATTCCACCAACAATGTATCAATGTTCCAGTTTTTCCATATGCCCTCCAACATTACGCATTATCTTTCCCTGTCATTCTAGCCAGTCTGACAAGTGTGTAGTGGTATCTCAGAGTTGTCTTAATTTGCATTTCTCTGATTAATATTGACTTGGAGCATCTTTTCATATGGCTAGAAATAGTTACAATTTCTTCATCTGAGAGTTGTCTGTTCATATCCTTTGACCATTTATCAATTGGAGAATGGCTTTATTTCTTATAAATTAGAGTCAGTTCTCTATATTTTTGAAAATGAGAAGGCAAATAATTTGATATAAATTACACATGTGTAGTCATACAAAACACATTTCCATACTTTTGTGTTGCAAAACAAACAAACAAAACAAAACACAGAACAATAAAAAAACAAAGAACAATAATATCAAGTTTTAAAAAGTCTGCTTTGGTCTGCATTTTTAATCTGTCAGTTCTTTCCCTATAGGTAGATAGAATTTTTCATGAGAAGTCTTTCAAAATCGACTTAGCTCATTGTAATCCTGAAAATAGCTAAGTCATTCACAGTTGATCATTGTACATTATGTGCATTACTCTGTACAATATTCTGGTTCTGCTCATTTCACTTTGTGTGAAAACATGTTCATTCTGACTATGACCTTCCTAAAATCATAATGGCCTTCCTAAAATGTTATACCCAAAAATGACCCTACATGAAATACCATGAGCTTATTATCTCCCAAATGATTAGCTTCAATATGATGAGAACTCCATCTCTACATGCCTAAATGTTCTGCAGGAATTCTATACTTTAGTTAAAATAAAATGTCATTAGTGCTCTCAGCAGCATTTAAGCCATAACTGAGTAAAGCTGTTATATCCTATTGACCTAATAGAATCTGGAAATTTGAAAGAATGTGTCCTTTAAAAAACAAATGAAGATAAGTTTCAATTCACAGTAATGCATTGTTAACTTGCAGTGGAGTTACTTTAGTTTCCAAATACTGAAATCCTATTTTTCCTAACATTCCTTTAATTACAGAATGTCTATTCAGGCCATTGAAGAATAAATATCCAGTGTATTATAAATGAATAGCATTATATGGTAGAAGGTTATGCTCCTTTATTAATAAACTAGGTCACGATTTGAAATTAACTGTGCAGCTGGTTAGATTGCATTTAGAAAATTGTCTAGTACTTTTGATAATGATAGCCTTCTCCTTCATCCATCCCCTCAAAGCCAATATTTTTAATATAATCTTCTGTCCTGTGGTTGATAATCATAAAACCTCATAGTTTGGTACATTTAGGGCTTGAAGGAACTTTAAAGATCAGCTACTCTAACATATTTGAATATGACTAAATGGAAGCAGAGAGAGAAAAAAGTGATTTGCCCAAAAATCACACAGGTAGCAAATGGCAGAGCCAGAATTACACCTCAGAATCTTTAGTTCTATATCAGATTCCACTGAACCACATGGTATCAAAGCTGGGAGAAATGTTTGGGGAAAAATAAGGCACTTGGTATTATCATGAGGTTTCCCTTCCAAATACTAACTGAGCCCAACCCTCTTGAGCATCTGAGATCAGTTTTGATTTATTTGCATTAAAGGTGGTATGGCTATAGCTTACAATCTCAGAAAACCAAAATTGCAGGTCACAAAAAGGACAATGGGAAGACATATGGTGGATATAAACAGGCTACAACATATTCCCTATGACAAATTGTTGTAGAAAAGATATCATCCAGGAGATGGATGGTTGGGATAAGAGGTGGGCTATTCATATAGAGGGAGCAAGTTATAACAGATGTACAACCAATGTGTTACATCGGTATTCTTGCAATGTTAAAAGACCTAGAGGAAGAAATCCATCATGTTGGGCAGGTTTCCTATAGAGGGTTGATGGAAGAACAAGAAGTACCCAGTATGAGGAGGCATAGATATGTTTCTATCTACATAGTTTAAGGGTATTCTCACATAAAAGAGATCACTGATCCATCAACGTGCTGAAATGTTATAGTATTGACAATTTTACATGCTGCTTTTCTTAGATACTTTAATAAAATATTTTAGTAAAACAGTGTTCTATTATACTTCACAAATAAATACATTTTAAGGATAACATTCTTCTCTGAGGAAGGGATCAAGTAGCATTGAAATTTATCTTTTATAATCCCAACACGTGAAAAAATGCAACCTTGCTTTGGCGTAAAGTAAGAAGCATGTATCAGTTCCTTGAAATTCACAAACATTTATTGTCTACTCTATCCAAAAACACTATATAACACTACATGATGTCCTGGGGGAAATAGTTAAATTTATAAACTCTCTTTTAGCACTTAAAGCCTTTTCAATTTGTATTTTCAAAATATTTCCCATTATTCCCTCTTAGGCATTCAAACTTTGTCAAATTTGACTATTTCGTCTATATTGCAAGTCCTCTTGCAGTAAGAGCTGTGTATGTGTGTTTCTGTGTGTACATGTATGTGTTTGTGCATGCACATGTGTGATAGACCCTTTTGACCAACTGTTGAAACCCAAGAGCCCTTCTTAGAATAATATTTTTAAATTAAAAAAATATTTAGGATTTAAAAATAAACTAAAGATTAGTAAAAATAAAAAGACATTTTTCTATTTCAAGCTCATGGCATTCCCTAAAATATATTCCTAGAACTTTTATGATCTATTCTGCTCCTGACTCCATTACTTTGTAAAGGCTACCTGCTTTCTTTGAAATATTCTTCCTTGTTATAGCCATCTTTTGTAATTTCATTTCTACTCACCTCATTCGACCCCTTCCTACATAAAGAACTTATTCCCACAATTATGAATATTTTTCTCAGATCCTATTACTTTATAATTACTGCATGTATATTTTGTATTGTATATGTAGCTTCTCTCCAGAAGAATTAAATTTTCTCAATGCTAGGTGTATATTTTTCTTTCTTGGTTTTTCTTTTTTTCTAATTTCTTTAACATATCACAGTGTCAGGAGAATCAAACATAATTCAACTGAATTTAGTTAAGAAAAATTGAAATTGAATTGAATTGAAACTAAAATACTTTACCAAATTAGAAGGCATTTTAATGAAGCTCAGCTACATCTGTTGAAGATCAGGAAAACTTAACATGGAAAGTCACATTACAGCTAGGTTGGTCACTAGGTAATTAAATATTTGGTACTAATAATTTTGACAGAAAATAAATTTTCCACTGAGGAATAAGAATTAGCATTACAGAAAGGAATAAAGTTGGGCAAAATACTAGCATATTGAATATAAATTTTTATAATCAGGACATAAAGAGAATACAAATTGTAACAAATAATGTAAAGGCAGAAAATTATCTTATAGATTAATGAGTACATCGATTTTGGAAATTCTACTACACTAAAATAACCTTTTATATTATGAAGGGAAGACATGAATGAAATGAAATGAAAAAAATAAAAGTTAAGGCAAAATAATACCTCTCAAGAACATCTCTTTTTCAAATATCTTAACTATTGAGCTCATAAAAGATATTGACCATAAATATTAAAAGAGGTGAATATTGGCTTATTCTTAGTAACAGCAGACAGGTGTTCCTTATTGGGTTTCAATATCTGCAAGGATGATTCCTACTAAAAACTCTTGAGAGTATAGGAATAAATGGACGATTCCTTAGAATAATCAGGAGCATATATTTAAGACCATCAGTAAGCATAATAAGCAATAGAAATAAACTGCAACCTTTCCCAGTAAGATCAGGATTGAAACAAGGTTGCCCACTATCACCATTACTATTCAATATAGTACTAGAAACGCTAGCCTCGGCATTAAGAGCCGAGAAAGAGATTCAAGGAATTGGAGTAGGAAATGAGGAAATCAAACTATCACTCTTTGCAGATGACATGATGGTATACTTAGAGAACCCCAAAGACTCTGCTAAAAAGCTATTAGAAATAATTCAGAATTTTAGCAAAGTGGCAGGATACAAAATAAATCCACATAAATCCGAAGCATTTTTATATATCACCAACAAAATGCAACAGCAAGAGATAAAAAGAGACATTCCATTTCAAACAAATGTTGAGAGTATAAATTATTTGGGAATCCATCTACCAAAGAATAGTCAGGAATTATATGAGAAAAATTACAAAACACTTGCCACAAAAATAAAGTCAGATTTAAATAATTGGAAAGACATTCAGTGCTCTTGGATAGAACGATCGAATATAATAAAGATGACAATACTCCCCAAACTAATCTATTTATTTAGTGCTATACCAATCAGAATTCCAAGAAACTATTTCAATGACCTAGAAAAAATAACAACAAAATTCATATGGAAGAATAAAAGGTCGAGAATTGCAAGGGAACTAATGAAAAAAAAAAAAGTCAGAGGAAGGTGGTCTAAGTGTACCTGATCTAAAGCTATATTATATAGCAGCAGTCACCAAAACCATTTGGTATTGGCTAAGAAATAGACCGGTAGATCAGTGGAACAGATTAGATACAAAGGACAAAAAAGGGTACATCTATAGCAATCTAATCTTTGACAAAGCGAAAGATACCAACATTAGGGATAAAAATTCATTATTTGGAAAAAAACTGTTGGGAAAACTGGAAATTAGTATGGCAGAAATTAGATATGGATCCACACTTAAAACCATATATACCAAGATAAGATCAAAATGGGTCCATGATTTAGGCATAAAGAGGGAGATAATAAACAGATTAGAGGAACAGAGGATAATCTACCTCTCAGACTTGTGGAGGAGGAAGGAATTTATGACCAGAGGAGAACTAGAGATCATTATTGATCACAAAATAGAAGATTTTGATTACATTAAACTAAAAAGTTTCTGTACAAACAATACTAATGCATACAAGATTAGAAGGGAAGTAACAAATTGGGAAAATATTTTTAAAGTTAAAGATTCTGACAAAGGTCTCATTTCCAAAATATATAGAGAACTGACCCTAATTTATAAGAAATCAAACCATTCTCCAATTGATAAATGGTCAAAAGATATGAACAGACAATTCTCAGATGATGAAATTGAAATTATATCCACTCATATGAAAGAGTGTTCCAAATCACTATTGATCAGAGAAATGCAAATTAAGACAACTCTGAGATACCACTACACACCTGTCAGATTGGCTAAGATGACAGAAACAAATAATGATGAATGTTGGAGGGGATGTGGGAAAACTGGGACACTGATGCATTGTTGGTGGAGTTGTAAAAGAATCCAGCCATTCTGGAGAGCAATTTGGAACTATGCCCAAAAGTTATCAAACTGTGCATACCCTTTGTCCCAGCATTGCTGCTATTGGGATTATATCCCAAAGAAATATTAAAGAGTGGAAAGGGACCTGTATGTGCCAAAATGTGTGTGGCAGCTGTTTTTGTTGTAGTTAGAAACTGGAAGTTGAATGGATTCCCATCAATTAGAGAATGGTTGGGTAAATTATGGTATATGAAGGTCATGGAATATTATTGCTCTGTAAGAAATGACCAGCAGGAGGAATACAGAGAGGCTTGGAGAGACTTACATCAACTGATGCTGAGTGAAATAAATAGAACCAGAACATCACTGTACACTTTAATGCTGTATGAAGAGGTATTCTGATGGATGTGGATATCTTCAACATAAAGAAGATCCAACTCACTTCCAGTTGATCAATGATGGACAGAAATAACTACACCCAGAGAAGGAACACTGGGAAGTGAATGTAAATTGTTAGCACTACCGTTTATCTATCCAGGTTACTTATACCTTCGGAATCTAATACTTAATGTGCAACAAGAAAATGGTATTTACAGACATATATTGTATCTAGGTTATATTGTAAGACATGTAAATGTATGGGATTGCCTGTCATCGGGGGGAGGGAGTGGAGGGAGGGGGGGATAATTTGGAAAAATGAATACAAGGGATAATATTATAAAAAAATTACTCATGCATATATACTGTGGAAAAAAATTCTAAATAAAAAAAATATCTGCAAGGATGTTTTATTGTTGTTGTTTTTGCTGTTCTTCAAAGGAAGAGTTTTATGGATATTTTGTATCACTAAAGACAACAGCAACAACATGTAATAGTTATATAACCCTTAAAGATTTGCAAAGCACAATCTATTTATATTAATTCATTTAATCCTCATGTTAATCATGTGAGATAGGTGCTATTATTATCCCTATTTTAAAGATGAGGAAATGGAGACATAAAAAGGTCTATAAAATTAGTGCCTGGCTCATGATTCAAATTCAGCTGTTCTTGACTCCAAGTCCCACATTCCATCCATGTTGCCATCTAGCAAGTGAGAGTTACTTATTCAATAAATTCAAATGCAACAGAAAGTCCATTTCCATATAGAGACACATAAACTAAGTTCCTAATCAAAGAATTAAGTAGAGGAGCCTTGAAATAATTTGATAAAAAGGAAAAGTAAGTTAATCCAACTTATATAATGTGAAATAAAATGAAATCATGTTTGTGTAGGCATTAAGATATTTAACTGATTCTCTTCAAATTTTTACTGTTTTCCCTATGTCATGTTGTATAGAGAAATTCTATATATGCATATCTATCCAATGCTTCCTCATTATTGCTATAAAAGCTGAAAGTCATATGAAAACTACTCTTTATAAAGTTAAATCTATGAAGCATACTGTTTTTACCTTTTTTTCTTTCTCTCAATTTTTCTTTTTGTTCTGATTTTTATCTCCCAACATGACATATGAAAAATATAAAAAGAGTATATGTGTAACCTAAAAATTAAAAAAAAATAGAGTTAAATCTAGAAACACTAAACTTTCAGAACTTCCAGAAGAGTTTGACTAGTATTTTCTAGGTAGATCCAAAGTCTTTCATTCATTTCCTTCAAGTTATTTCAATTGTATAGATTTGTAATTTAATTCATGTGAGTTTTCACTTCAATGGTGGCAATTCAAATATATATATATATATATATATATATATATATATATATATATATATATATATATATATATATATATATATATATATATAAAACATCTTTCAAATGTATTCACATCCTTTTCTAAGTAAATCCATCAGAAGGGGTCCATCTAATGTTCTAGACACCATTCTCTAGTATTCTAGGAAAAAAAAAAAAGAAAAAAGAATACAGCCTGTCCAACACTTATCCTTCACTTTTTAAAGTTCTTGCATTAGATTTCCCAACATATTTGTGACATCATTCTAAATTCATATAGTAAAATATGATTCCTCTTTTTAGCATGCATATGAAAGTAAATTGGTGACAAAGCATTTGAGCACTTCTGATTTTTTTTGAGTATCTTTCCTTGATCATCAGAGATTTCTATGATTGCAAAACAATACCTGAATTAGTTTGATTTTATCTGATGGATGAAATTAAATTAAATTATTGGATTCATAGTTATAGCTGGAATGATTGGTGAACCTAAATGTTTTAAGTATTTATAAGTATCTATCATAAAACTTAGTGAAGGGATAAAACAATTTATCTTTAAGCTTAATTGTACTGAAATTTTCTCCAGAGATTTATAGTTTGTTATCTATTAAGAAAAAGAAAGGAGATGGTCTTTTACATAATTTATCTCAGTTGCATAAATCTTTATTCAGTAATCAACATATTCAGTAGAGGACATAATGCTAAAGCAACTAAAAGACTCTAAAGACAATAAAATAAGAGAAACAAAATCTGGTAACAGAATAATGTGATATTAAAAAAAGAATTGTCCTGTAAAAGTAAAACTTAATCTATATGAAACCAAACATATTTTTTCTCATTTTCTATAAAATTGATCTAATGAATTATAAACTCTTTCTTAATTTCTATTTTCTCAGCAACATGTTTTATTGATTTGTAGACAAAGATTCTCAGTAAATCAATCAGAACCTATATGTGTTCTTTATGGATAGGGATATCAAAAATTTGATGGAGCCACTTCAAATTATCCTATAGTTTAATTTGCTTCCCTGGCAATGACTCATGGACCATTGCCATCAATTCCTACCAGTCCGGCTTATTTTTCTACCACTTACACAACTCTAATTTTCTGAAAATCATAAATGATCTTTAATAAAATGATCCTTTGTCAATCATTCAACTACTCAGACCACTGACTAATTGATAATATTAACAATGACTGAATTGTTGAAACTTTCACTTCTTTTGACTAAATCATAATTTCCTAAGGCACAGTTCTTGATGGTATTCCTCTGCTTTGTATCTACCTCAGCTTTCATCCACCACCTCTGTACAGATGATTTTCAAATATGCTTATATTAATTAATCATTGTTAACTATCTTATTGAAGAAAATTTTGCTTCTCACATGCATGGATGAGTTTTTCCCCCACAGCTCTTCTTTTTTTCCCTATTTTTTACCATATGAACTCACGTAAATATCATATCCAGTTTTCATCTTAACTATTCTTTCAAAGTATGTTTTGAGATTTCTAATTTTATACTTCTAGTCATACTCATATCCTTTATTTTTCTAATTTGCTTATATCATTCTTTATGTCTGAATATTGAACATATTTCTATCTTATCTTGTTGGTAGGTGGGGTGGTAGGTGGGGGCCAATGCCTAATTTCTGCCATACTAATTTCCAATTTTACCAACAATTTTTGTCAGATAGAGAGTTCTTATCTCAGAAGCTGGAGTTATTGGGTTTATCAAACACTGAACTACTCTATTTCTTAATCAGTAACAAAGGGTTTTGATGACTGCTACTTTATAATATAATTTTAGCTCTAGTACAGGTAGGTCACTTTAATTTGCATTTTTTTCTCATTAATTCCCTTGAAATTCTTGACCTTTTATTCTTTCAGATGAATTATGATATTATTTTTTCTAGTTCTGAAAAATAATTGCTATTGACTTTGATGGGTATACAGTTGAATAGGTAGATTAATTTAGGTAGTATTGTCATATTTATTATGTTAGCTCAGACTATCCATGAGCACTTAACATTTTTCCAATTGATTAATTCTACTATGTATGTGTAGAAAGTACTTTGAAATTATCTTTATATAGTTCCTGACTTTGCCTTCACAGGCAGATTCCCAGATATTTTTTGTTATCTATGATTATTTTACTTGGAATTTCTCTTTCTATGTCTTGCTGCTGTACTTTGTTGTTAAAATATAAAAAATGCTGATGATTTATGTGGATTTGTTGTGTATCCTACAACTTTGGTAAAGTTGAAGATGATTTCTAGCAGTTTTTTAATTGATTCTTTCAGGTTCTCTAAATGTACCATCATATCATTGCAAAGAGTGATGATTTGGTTTCCTCATTACCTACTATAATCCCTTTAATCTCTTCTCTTATTTGTAAAGCTAACATTTATAATACAATATTGAATAGTAATGGTGAGAGTGGGCAATGTTGTTTCACCTCTAGTCTTATTGGGAATGATTCCGGTTTGTTACCATTATATATGATGCTTGCTTATCATTTTAAATAGATGATGCTGATTATTTTAAGGACAACTTTATACTTATACTCTCCTATTTTAATATGAATGGTGTTGGATTTTTATCAAATGCTTTTTCTGCAACTGTTGAGATAATTATTTGATGTTTGTTAATTTAGTTATTGATATAATCAATTATGCTAGTGGTTTTCTTAATATTAATCCAGCCCTGCATTCCTGGCATAAATCCAACTTAATCATGGTGTATTATCCTGGGGAAAACTTGTTGTAATTCCTTTACTATTATTTTATTTAAGATTTTGGCATTAATATTTATTAGGGAAACTGGTCTATAATTTTCTTTCTCTGTCTCATCCTACCTGGTTGAATAAGAAATTAAGATTTCATATTAGAATTATAAGCTCACTCAAATCTAACAGGCTCGAGCTTCTAAATTATAGGACCTTGACCATTCCATGACAATAGATACCAGGAACTAGCCATTCTTGGAAAATGCTTATTCTTAGGGCTGGGTGGCTTCCTCCCTGTGCATATGCAATTGATAAGGAAACTCATCAAGCTTCTAGGGTTTGGAATGAGTCAACATGAATACTGAGTTCTTGTCTTATCTTTTCCCAATTCAAGCTGTTGAGGCTGCAAGGAGGCTACCAGCCACTTGAGTTTTGAGGTTCCCTTGAATTGGTGATGTATTCTCTTCCTCTATCTGCTATAATTATCATTGTCATATTGTTAATTGTTCTTATTTCTATTTGTTTTTTTATGCAAATCTAAACTATCTATACCTTGTCCTATTGGATTAAAACCTTACTTTTGTTTTCAATTGAGTTTGAGAGCATTATATAGAGCGAATCCAAACACATTCAAATTTCCTATAATACTGGTTTAGGTATCAGCAACATATCTGTGTCATAAAAGGAATTTAATAGAATTCCTTCCTTTTTCTGTTTTTCATTATAGTTTTTGTATTATTGGAATTAATAGCTTTTAAATGTTTGGTAGAATTAACATGTAAATCCATCTAACCCTGGAGAATATTTCTTAGGGAGTTGATTAGTAGCTTGTACAATTTCTTTATTAAAATGGGACTATTTAAGTAATTTATATCTTCCTCAATCTGAGCAATCTATGATTTTGTAAGCTTTCATAAATTTCACTTAGATTATCAGATTTATTGGCATACAATTCAGGAAAATAGCTCCTAAGTATTGCTCTAATTTCTTCTTCATTGGTGGAAAGTTCACTCATATCATTTTTGATGTTAACAAATTTATTCTTTCCTTTTTCTAATCAAATTAACTAAAGGTTTATATATTTTGTGTGCTTTTTCATAAAACCAACATTTCATTTTATTTATTAATTCAATAGTTTTCTTACCTTCAATTTTATTAATCTCCCTTTTTATTTTCAGAATTTCAAATTTGGCATTTAATTATAGGTTTTAATTTGTTTTTTTTTTCTATCTTTTAAATTTTTATGTCAATTGTTCTTCTCTTTCTCTATTTTATGCAAGTAAGCATCTAGACTTCACTTACAAGCTTCTTAGGCTGCATCCAAAATTTTTGGCATGTGATCTTATCATTGTCATTTTCTTGCATGAAATTGGTCAATTATTTGTTGTTTCACTCATTCATTTTTAAGATTGCATTATTTAATTTCCAATTACTTTTTGCAATCATTTCCTATTTCTGGCATTTAATTTTGAAGTTTTCATGTACTCTTGCAGGGTCAATTTTTGTTTAGGTTCCATGTACCACCAAGAAAAATAAAAGTATGTATTTTTTGGGTTCTATTCAATTTTCTCCAAAGGTCTATCATAGCTAACTATTTTGAAATTCTATTTTTCCCTTAAATTCTTTCTTATTTATTTTGTGCTTTGATTTATCTAGTTCTGAGAATATAATTGAGATCCTTTACTAGTATAGTTTTGTTGTTCAGGTTCACACAGTGTTCATCCTCCTCCCTTCTTTTCTTCAATTGGAATAGGTCTTTCTATGGGAAATCTATATTGTAAGAAGTTTTATGCTTTTACATTTCAGTCTTTAAAGGAATTTTCTTCAGGTAATTTCTGCTTCCTTTTCCAAACTCTCTTGCAAAGTTCTCATTTTCCTTCCCTATTTTTCTTCTAACTCCCTTTTAAGATACTTTTTGAATTCTTACAAAGGAGTCTTGTGAGATGCCGACCTACTCATATCACACATTTGACGTTCATCTGGAGATGATTTGCCTTTAGTGTCTCCAATATTTGAAGGGTGCTCTTTTCTGTGTCCATAAAAGCTATGATCAAAGTTATTTTTGCTTTTTTGGTCATTATTAAAAGATTGAGGTTTGCTCGTAGGACAAAGGAGATATAGTCCCGAGTTTCCTCTGCTTCCTGTATAGGTGACAGCAGCTTCATGCTACCCTGGGGTTACTACTGTTGATTTTCCTGTCATGCTACCTGGACATAGCCAAGACCTGAGTTATTCTGAGGTTCAAGGCTCACAATTTGTCTTCTGTAGTTGCTTGGATATGTCACATTTAGTGTGCTGATATACTGACTTCTGAACCAAAACCATCAGCCAATGCTGATGTAGTTTGAGTGAGAGTCTCTCAGTAGATTTCCCCATCCACCCAAGCACAGACATTACCCTGCCCTGGGTCCTTGTACTGTGTGTGCTCTCAGATGCCTCTCCAAGTGCCCAATTTAAACAGACTTTTTCTAAAGTTCTTTCAAAATATCTTCTGCTGGAAATTATTATACTCCAAATGTTTGTGGGTTCTGTCCCAACAAAACTAGTTCAGAGGCTTGATTGTTAGGAAGAGCTCAAAGACTTGTCATTATCTTGGTTCTGCCCTCCCCCAAAGACATTTAAAAAAGAAAGAACCTATTCACACACACACACACACACACACACACACACACACACACACACACAAACAAACATATATGGCAGCTCTTTTTATGGTAACTAAAAAATGGAAATTGAATGGATGCCCATTAATTGGGGGATAACTAAACAAACTAATATGACATGATTGTAATAAAATTTTATTGTACAATAAAAATGATAAGCAGTATGATTTCAGAAGAAAAAAAAAACATGGAAAGACATATATGAGTGAAGCAAATAGAACCAGCATGCTATACACTCTACCAGTAATATTGTATTATAAATAATTGTGGATGACTTAGCTATTATCAGCAATAAAATCATGCAAGACAATATAAAAAGATTAATGATGAAGCCTACTACTGATTGTTTGAAAACAGAATAAAACATGTTTTTTTTTTTCCATTTTTTCCTTTTATTCAAGTCTTCTTGTACAAAATGGGTAATTTGGAAAGGTTTTACATGATATATAACCTAAAACAGATTATTTACTGTCTTGTAGCAAGAGGAGAAGGGAAGGAAAAAGAAATAGAATTTGAAACTGGAAACTTTTTTTAAAAAGTGATAAAAATTGTTTTTACATGTAATTAGGGAAATGTATATGTAGACACACATGTACACCATGCATGTTTGTGTGTGTCATAAATAGAACACGATGGAAGGGTGGAAGAGAGAGAACTTTCACTACCATGAACATTAATAGTTGATACTTCATATCGGTTTCAAATCTTGTATACTTCTTTGCTACATACCTGTGGAAATATAATTCACACATTCATTTCACTTTTGCCTCATTTTTTTTCTCAAATGGTACTGCAAAACTCAAACAGAATTTTCACTCAGAAAGCTACTAGAACCTTAAAGAAAACTGAGTCTTCTGAACATTTGTGAATAAACTAACCCAGGGATTCTTTCAAATTATGAGAAGGTCCTCTGAAATTTCTTTTCTCTAGAGGAGACTCTCCAGAATCTCTACGATCCCAAGGATATTCTTCTTGATCTTCCAGAATCTTAGCAACTCAAAGATATAAATATAAGTAAGAAGATCTTGAGACTCTGGATGACTAGTTAAAGTATTACATTATATTATAAAGGTAAAACTGCATGTATAGTATAAAGAGAGAACAAAGAAATCAGATATGTTTTTTTGTCAAAACAATATGTTCTGTGAATATAATTCCCTTGGTGGTTTTCCTAGTATGATATTGTTTATGCTTCCCGTTTTTGTGTATTACCTTGGAAAAATCCTGTACAGTGGGCTTAGATAGAATATGCCTTAAGATTTTGACTTAGAGTATATAAATACATTGAATGTTAATTATTCTCTATCATACAATTAATAACAGTTTCATTCTTGATAATAGCTTTTAAATCTTCTATCCTATTTGCATCTGTCAGAAGTAATATGGTCCTGTTAGTTATTAGTCTCAGAATTTTTTACCTATGGCACAGCTGGATTTATATTTCTATTCTTAGCCTAGACTTTAGGATTGGATTCTTTGCTATTTGATTCTAGTAAAAACTATTTACAAATATCCATGTCAATCAATCTGTCAGACCTTGAATGCTGTGACCACAATACTATTTTTTTTTTATTTATAAAGCATTATAATACATATCTCTATTAAGGTATCTTCTAATACTCTATTCCACATTTTTCTAAGATTGATTTATAATCATACCTTTTAAAGATTTAATTCATTTTCATTAATTAGTTTCATCAATATTGTAGTTATCATGTTTGAAATTCCCATTAATTATAAGTTGAAACTATGACTGAAATCAACATCACTTCCATAAAGAAAGCTTATTGATCATCATTTTAGGTTTATAAGATTTTTTATATCATACATGAAAACTCTTAAAATTTTCATGAATATCACAAATCTGTTTAACTTATGTGGAATTGATTATAAAGATTAGTGGCTAATAAAATTTCAATAGCTTCTCCCAACTATGTCACAAAACAACTACTGGAACTATCTTACAGTAGAATCAATCAGATTACTTGACTTTTCCTAATGAAATAATGTTGTTATTTTTGCTTTTGTTTAGAATTAGCTACTTGATTCCCCTTATAAATGCATCTGCAATGGGAATTATATCTTTTAGAGTTCACAAGACAACCACCAAAGGACATATTCAAGTTACAATTATTTATTTACTTAGTCAAGGGCTCTACTGGTTGTTCTAAATATGTCAACTTTGATTCTTCCTTTGACTTGTTTTCTGTCAAGCACTGTTACATCAGACTTGAAATTAAAATCTTTTTGGTTTTTTTTGATACACCTTTAAGTGGGGAAAAACATTATTTGCTATTATATTTATGATAGTGTGGTAGCTTAAAAGTATTCTTTTTAGATATCTTTATACATGAATATCTTAAGTAAAGTAAAGTTACTTTCAAGTAACTTCAGCTTGAAAGTATGGGAGATAGGAGAAATGCAATTATTCATAGATGGAAAATTAAAATAACAATATCTGAATTCCAAAAAAACCCAGATATTAATTTTTAAACAATGAATAGACAAAAAATATTCATTTCAAGGATTTAAGACACTAAAAACAACTGCTATAGAAAACTGATTAAAAATTGAAATCCTTTGACCAAACCACTGGGAAATAGCAATGAAGATGAAAGATAGATATCATATATGTCAACATATTTTAATCTAAATTTTGTATAGTAGCAAAATTTTTAAAATAGCCCCCAAAACAAATAATTTAGTCCTTCCATCAAGTAGGAAATGCTTGAAAAATGTTCCATAGTATTGGAATAGGATATTAATATGCAATATAAATTAGAGGAGGATTATAAAGAAAGTAGGGAAGATTTGTAGTACCTCACTGCTAAGGACTGATATAAACACAAGGACAAGAAAAAAATCACAGTAAAGTCAATGAGAAGAGCAATAAAACTAAATAATAGGATTTCAAATTAAATGCAATGAATATATTTGGAATTAGATAGATTTCCTTCCTAAAGAGGTAATGGATGATAGTATTTGGCTTATGCTGTCAAATTAAGTTTTTGTATCAGGTTGTTTTGCTAGCTATTTGTTGTTCTTATTGTTATATGAAAAGCTTATTCCATTGAGGTGTTCTTAGAAAGTGAGAAAAGTGTAGAATAAAATATATTTTAAATAACTTATTTTGTTTTTAGAAATAGCCAACATATTTTCTTCATATGAATCCCATATTTAAAGAAAATTAAATGAGCATTTTAACTTCTGACAGACTTCTCTAACCTGTAATATTGCAATGCTGGCTATCACTGTGGTTGCTTAGGGAAAATTTATTGTCATAAAGCATAAAGAGAACAATATAATGCAAAATAAATTAGAAGAGAACAAATTTAAACTATATAATACATTCTATAATATGAATGACCTATTTATAATATTTGGTGTGTTTAGAGTTCACTAAAATGAGTATCAATAATCAGAATTGACAATAGTTAGTGAAGCAATACATAAAAATAAATAAACTTTGAAAACATTTTTCTGCATTCAAAATATTTTAACAACAGGAAACATAAATGATAAATATATATGGAATTTAATTTAATTTTAACAAAAGTCAAACAAAAGTCATTTTATTTTGCTAACTAAAACAAATAATAAAATTTCCATTTTTATTCTATATGTAGTGAAGGAAAGAATTAGGTTCAAAAATGTTATAACTTCTTTCATTTCTTTAATATTTACTGAGATTTTAGAATGTGAAAGAGTCAAGCCATCTCTACCAACTTTCAATCAACTATAACATGCTGGAAAGGTAAGCCAGGTTAACAGGTTAAGTAGGGAATTTTGAGGGAAAGACAAAAGACAGCAATTTGAACCATGAGTAGTACTTTGACCATTATTTATCTTCTTTCCACTCCTCATGAAGAAAGTCTAGGATCATCAGTTTTAGAGTCTGAGCCTTGGCTTTGACTCTAATCTGGTGTTCTTTGCTGTCTACTTCAAACATAACTCCCATAAACATGCAGGTTGACCAAAGTTCTTACAGATACCACCAAAGCTGTAGAAGAGCCAAAAGGGAAGTCTTTTCCATAAAACATTTTGGAATTGCCAAATAGTTTAATATTATAAACTGATATAATTTTAATCAATGGACATGTCATAAAATAAGAGGAAGTACAATTTGCCTTAATTCTATAGCCCAAAGATTGTGGTGTTATTTCAGTTTAATTGCATTTATAATATTCCATCTTTTTTGTTTATATATCAAAATGTAAAACTCCTTCAGATTAATGACTGTTTTACTTTTTATATCCCTAGCATTACATGCAGCATTTTGCATGTAGTAATTAATAAATTAATTAAGATGTTTTGTTAAACTTTTGGGTTTTTAATGAAAAATGAGGTTTTTACTCTACTCTCAAGAAAAAGCCTTGAAAGTTAGCAGCTCCTTTGCAAGTCAACAGCATCTGAGCAAAAGAGCAGCAAGTTGTGCCTGGCAAATTAGCAGATGACTACTGAAGTAGAAGAAACAAAGCTAGAGAAGAGAATAATCCATAGCTACATCAAATTCATTATAGTAAGTCATAGCCATAGACCATAGTAAAGACTAGGAAAGCAGTTACTACACCTCTCCTTAGATCATATCATCAATTCTATGAAAAACAGAAAATTAAAAAACACCTAGAATTAATTATGTAAGTAGCAAGAAAAAATAATCCCTGAAGTTTGGAAGAGTGTTTCCTCCATTTCTAGGAGCAGTTCCTAATTTTAATGTAAAATTGGAAGTCAAGAAATAGATTAGAAAAATGAGCAAACAATAAAGAAAGAAGCCTACTATTGAAAGTTACAATTGTGATAGAAAGCTCAAAAACAAACTTCAGTAGATAAGAACAATGTCAAAATAACTACATACAGAGCCTTAAATTAAAACTTTAATTGACTCCAGGGCCAAATTTATTTCCTAAAAGAAGTCAAAAATGATTTTAAAATGAAATAATAGATGGAGAGAAAAATTTAAGAATAAAATAAATGAGAGTAATAAAATAAAATCCTGAAAAAGTCAAAAATCTGTTAAAGCACCAAAAATTATGGAGAGGAAAAGATATACACAAATTAACAGAAGAAAGTACCTCCTCAAAAATGTAGGGTTGGCCAGTTGGAAACATAGAAATAAGTACAATAGCTTGTTAAATACATACATAGATATGTGTGTATATCATTAAAAAGTATAATTGGGCAAAAAAGATTAATGATTCAATGAGGCAATAAGACATAATAAAATAAAACAAAAATGATAAAATAAAATATTAAATATCTCATTGGAAAAACAACTGATATGAAAATAATTCAAGAAGAGATAATTTAAGAATTATTGAAGTACTTGAAAGCTATGAGCAAAAAAAAAAAAAGTAGTTTGTGTAACATATTTCAATAAATTATCAAGGAACCACACCTCCCAATGTTCTAGAAACAGAGAGTAAAATAAAAATCAAGAAAATCCAAAAACCACCTTCTTCCCTGAAAGAGGTTCCAGAATGAAAACTCCCAGGGATATAAAAGTCAAATATGAGAGCTTCTAGGAGAAAATCATGAAAGTCATGAAAAAAGTCACATGTCTGGTAAAGCACAAAAAAAGTGCATAGTAATTAATAGTTATCATGATATAATGTTTAATAAATGCAAATATCTGTGTATTTGAGGCAAAAACTCAGCATTTGACTAAAATTGCAGGGCAAACAGGTACAGAACAGATGTTTATTAAATGCTTGCTGACTTGACTCATTCTTTGTACTTGTATCTTCAGCACCTATCAAAATTAATAGCTGATAAAAGCTTGCTTATGATTGAATGATAATATAAGTAGCTTTTGAAATAATATAATACTTTATACTCTTTATTTAGATGTTTGAGTTATCATATTTGGTCTTTCAAAATAGAGTCTACATTAATTTTCGTCTTTATATATCCAGTAAATAAATGGATATATAATATCCAATAAATACATTGTATACAATAAATACTTCACAAATACACATAAAATGTCTTTTGAAAGTAATAGAAAGGAAGCAGAGACAAGATGGTGGTGAAAAGGAAGGAATTTATCTAACCTCTCCCCCACACCACTTCAAATAATTATTCTAAATAAATTTTAGAGCATCAGAAAACCAAAAAGATGGAGCAGAACATATTCCAGCAAAAAAATAACTTAGAAGGTCTGTGGGACCAGAGTGAAAGTCCACCAGAAAAGCTCAGCATGGGTTTACACTAGTGCTCTCCTGAACCCAGACTCAGTCCCAGCCCCAGATCAGGCCCCAGAATTAGCAACGTAGGACCTCTGAAACAACAGAACCGGAATAGCCCGAAACTTATGGACTGCTACATCTGGGGATACCAGGGAGAATGCCAAAGGTCAGTGGAGAGGATTTGTGGTACCAGGGTGGAAGTTTAGTGTTTTAGAGTTTAGCTGTCCTGAAAACCAGAGAGCCTTAAGTTAGCCACTAGTGCACAGAGGGACAAGTTACAGATACTTGGGAGCTTGTAATGAAGAATTCAATGAAGCGTCTGCTAGCTTTACAGATTGTCACTTTTTATTGGCATTTATCCTGGGTTGACGTTTATGAGATTATCCATAATATGAAATTTAAGAACCATTAAAATGTTATTATTGTCTTCAGTTTCCTGACTCAAAAGGACCCTTACAGCCTCAATTTCTTAGCTAGTGATTTCTGAGTTTCAGGGTGAGAATGTAAGCAGTTTATGTCTGTATTATATTAGAAAAAAGGATATCTGTGATGCAATAAGAAATAAATGTTTACTTTTTAATGAATGTTTGTAGAAATTTATATAATCCATTCTTTCAACAAATACTTTTTCCAATTATAGAATGAGTTAGAAGGGGAAGAAGCTTAAAGAAGGAAGAATAATTGGAAAACTATGCAATAGTCCAGGAGAGAGCTGTTAGAGCACTGAACAGCACTAGAGGTAGGGGGATCATTGAACTTGCATATAAGTGGAGATAAAATAAAGTGTATATAAAATATCATGGAGGCAGAATCAGCAAGATCTTGTTTCTATAGTTTTATAATAAATTACCACAAGCTTCTAATTTTAAAAAGATAAAAATATTGCAAAATAAAAGAAAAATAATAAAAATTTAAATCAATTTTCCACACATTGAACTGTTTATGTATCAATGCATTTTAAAATTTTAGTCATTTTATTCTGATCTTAAAAAATATAAAATAAAAAATTTCATTAGACATCAGAAGAGAAAAAAGATCATACATGGAATTATAAATCTATAAATCTAAATCTATTATGGAAAACTTGCTATTCCTCTTCTGGTTCTATTCATTTCTCTCAGCATCAGTTGATGTAAGTCTCTCCAAGCCTCTCTGTATTCCTCCTGCTGGTCATTTCTTACTGTTGCTATTCCTTTTCAATATATAATAAAGTTATCATGTAACTTCTCTTCCTCTATGTTTTAGAGATGGCTACCATTAAACACCAATAAATACACACACACACACATATATATATATATATCAACATTCTGTTGTTATCTTTTACTTTTATTTGAGTTAGTTCATCGAACCCTGACTCATAACAAAGAAAACCTGAACAGCAAAATTACAGCAAAACTAATATTATGGCCAAGGCTTTTAGCTTTAGAACATTTAAAAACAAAACAAACCCAAAGGAAAAAACAAAAAACAAAAAACCTGTGAAAAGAAATCTGTCTGATCATACATCATATTCTTCTCCCTCATTTCTTCACTTTTCTGATGAAAGGAAGAAATTGTTTTTTGTTTTTTGTTTTTTTTTGTTTTTTTTTTTTTTTACCTTTTATCCAGAATTAAGATATTAAGATTGGACAATAAAAAAAAAAAAGAAAGAAGAAAAAAAAAAAGAATTTTGCTGCCTTTTAATGTTGCTTTTGTTTACATAATTATTGATACTATGTATAGTTTCTTCTACTTTTACCTACTTTGTTGTTTATAATGTAACAGAATTACAAAATTTGACAGTTGGATGGCAAATAAAAGCAACAATTTTTATGCAGTGCCTTAAGTTTCTTTTTTTACTTTTCTTCTTTTTGCTGAGGCAATTGGGAATGTAATATATATGGTAAGATAATATATGGTAAGATAATGACGCTTACCCAGGGTCACATATCTAGGAAGTGTTAAGTGTTTGAGGTCAAATTTGAACTCAGGTCTTCCTGACTTCAGGGCTGGTGCTCTATCCACTGCACCACCGAGCTGCCCCAATGCTTTAAGTTTCACAAATATTTTAGAAATATTATTTCATGTTACTCTCACAACAATTCTAGGAAATAAGTACTATTTTTAACCTATTTTGCAAATGAGATAACTGAGGTGAAGGTTAAGTGATTTACTAGGCAGGATTACAGTCAATAATTGTCTGAAGCTGAATTAAAATGGAATTTCTTAAGTCCAATTTAATCTTTCTATATACTGTGCTACCCAAATGCTTTGTTGGGAGGAACCATTTAGGCTAAATTGGATTAGAATGTAACCCCCACAATAATATACATAAAATGTGGTCTTCTATTTTATACAGAATTTCTTTTATAGTTTACCTTATAATCATTTTTCAACAAAATAATATATAACTCTATCTATATATCATACTTTATTCAGCCATATTATGATGGTACCCATCTTATTTTAAAATTCTATCTTTGATTCCGAGGTGTATATTCAATCACCAGGTCAGACAGTATCAAGAGTTTAAGTGCCTTGCACTAGTATTTAAGTAAATGCTCCAATGAAAAGATTTTTTGAAACGAAGAAAAATTGGCATTATTATATGTGATAATCTACTTCCCATTGAGTTTTGTGTCATAACCTGTTGAAAATGTCTCCTTCTAAAATTAATATCATTAAAACATTAATACTGCTTCTCAAGAAATAATGATCAGTTATTGGGAAGTGGCACAATAGTGACTTTTTATTTCTCAAAGAAAGTTACATGTTCCCATGGGTTAAATCATGAAAAATAATATTTGAAATCCATTTATGAGATGCATTAGTAAATATGTACACTCTTCCTAAATATGTAAACAGTTCCATAAATCAAAAAGAAACCTTTAGCAACTTTTACCAGAAGTTTCAATTACCATCACACTTTCTAAAAAAAGAATGCATTAACAGAATGACTTAGAATGATTTTTCCCTCCTAGTCAGAACATACCATAGAACAAACTTAGCTCTATATATTCTTGTGATATGTTTTTTTAAAGACCAATAAAATGAAAAAAAAAAATAGCTTCAAGTGAATCCTCTAAAATGTACCATTTTATGATTTTTTAAGCAAACAGTTAAATTTTTCATGGAAAGGAAACTTGGAAAGCATCATTGCATTTCAGAGACTGCAGCCACTTGAATAATGTACAAGATAAGGAAATTCTTCCATATGGCATTTGCCATGGGATCCACTTCTTTTCTTCCAAACAGCTGAGACATCATGTTCTCTAGCACTTTGTACTCTTCATAACTATAATAAATTCATAAGAAGGAAAATGTTCATGTTATGGTTAAGAAATCATTAATTGAGTTTTTATAATTAGAAAATACCTTCAAAAACAACTCTACTGAAGTGGAGCCAAGATGGAGGTGTAAAAGCAGGAACTTGCCTAACCTCTCCCCAAACAACTCCAAATTCCTTTAAATGATGAAGCAAATTTTGGAGCATTAGAAAACCCAAAAAGATGGAATAGAACATTTTCCTGCTGAAAGCAACTTAGAAGATCAGCAGAAAGGGCCTTCATCACTAGGGAATGAGTCCAGCATCCAGTGCCAGTGGAGGGCAACCATTGCAGCCATTACCCTGGTCCCAGCCTGACATCTGAATCAGCAGCAGTTTTGGAGGTTTCTGGATTTCTTGGTCCTGGGACATTAGGGAGCACTCAGAAAGTCTCAGAGAAGGTCTGTGGCAATGGGACTAAGAATCTGGTTTATACTCTCAGTGCAAGTTGTGTCAGTGCAGCCCCTGCCTTAATTTTTTTTTTCTTCTATGGTTGCCATCAACCACCTAGGTTATATCCTGATCCCTTCATATTTTATTGAGATAATGAGTATTTTCCTTAGTTATTTCTTTAGGCTGAATTTCTGTATCTTCACCTCACATCCTTCTGATAATAAACTCCAATACTCAAATTTCTGATGAAGAGAATGTCCTTCTCCTTGACAAGGCACAAAAAAAAAAAAAAAAAAAAAAAAAAAAGGAAAAGAAAAAAAAGAAAGAAAGAAAAATATATAGTATTCTTATGAATCAAATCAAAACTTAAATGCAACTAGACAATGCTATTTTTGTTTGAATATTTAATTTATTTTACATCATACACCATATTAACATTCATTCTTAATATTTTAGACCCCTTGAATATATTCACTAAAATTCATTTTTTGCATTTTTATTAAATCTTTTTATTTACAAAACATATGCATAGATAACTTTTCAACATTTACCTTTGCAATTCACTCCTTTCTCTCACCTCCTCTTTTAAATGGCAAGTAATCCAATATATGTTAAACCATGTTAAATATCTATCTATCTATCTATCTATCTATCTATCTATGTGTGTGTGTGTGTGTTAAATCCAATACATGTATACATATTTATACAACTATAATGCTGCACAAGAAAAATCAGGTAAACAAAGAAAAAATAAGAAAGAAAACAAAATACAAACAAATAACAACAAAAAGAGTGAAAATGCTATGTTGGGATCCACACTCAGTTCCCACAGTCCTCTCTCTAGATGCAGATGGCTCTCTTCATCACAAGACAATTGGAACTGGCCTAAAACATCTCATTTTTGAAGACAACCATATCCATCAGAATTGATCATTATATAATTTTGCTGTTGTCATATATAATGATCTCCTGGTTCTGCTCATTTCATTTAGCATCAGTTCATGTAAGTCCCTCCAGGCCTCAGGCCTCACTGAAATAATCCTGCTGGTTGATTCTCATTGAACAATAATATTCATTTACCATAACTTATTTAATCGTTCTCCAACTGATGGCCAGCTATTCAGTTTACAATTTTATTTGTTGTTGTGTATTTTCTAGAGCCTCCAAGTTGGGGTGCCAAAATATACCATCCAGACTAGCTCTCTGAAGATCTGGGTACTAGCCCAAGTCCTTGGTTTTAGTGGAGGAGTGGTAAGGTGAGACTCATGTTGATGGTCAAAACATGGGGTCTTTTTTTTTTCCAAATGCTCTCAGCCTTATGTACCCTAATAATCTTATATAACTATAGCAACACTATACATGCAGGACCACATAAACAACTTGCTATTGTATGTAATTACTCTTTGCCAGTTGGTATCACTCTGCTTCAATTACTACATAAGTTGTCACTATCCCCTGACTTCTCAGGAAGATTGAGAGTCCTTAGGGGAGATGAGGAACCAAACCAAACATTGTTAGCAGGTTCCCTTTGTGCGGAAGGGTCTTATATCTCATCCAGGGCTTCTCCAATAAATGTGGCCTTCTACATCTTGCCACTACAAAAAAGGCTGCCGCTAATATTTTTGAACATGTGTGTCCCTTTCCCTCCTCTATGATCTCTCTCTGATATAAGCCCAATTGAAACATTATTATATCAAAGGGCATGAAAAGTTTGACAGCTCTTTGAAAATAGTTTCAAATTGCTCTCCAGAATGGTTGGATCAGTTCACAAGTCCACCAACAATGCATTAGTGTCCCAGTCTTCCCACATTACTTTCTTCCTACAACATTATCTTTTCCTGTCATCTTAGCCAATCTCAGGGGTATGTAATAGGACCTCAGAGTTGTCTTGATTTTCATTTCTCTGATCAATAGTGATTTAGAGTATTTTGTCATATTACTAGAAATGGTTTTAATTTCTTCATTTGAAAATCATCTGTTCATATCTTTTGACCATTTATCTCTGTTGAAGAATGGCTTGATTTCTAATAAATTTGAGACACTTCTCTATATATTTTAGAAATGAGGACTTAGTCAGAACCCTTGAATGTAATATTCCCCATTTTATTGCTTCTCTTCTAATGTTGTCTGCATTGGCTTTGTTTATACAAAAACTCTTTAACTTAATATAATTAAATTATCTATTTTGTGTTCAATAATGAACTTCACTTCTTCTTTGCCATAAGCTCCTTCCTTCTCCACAGATCTGAGAGATAAACTATCATTTATTCTTATAAAGTGCTTATAATATCACTGTTTATGTATAAATCATGAACCCATTTTTGCCTTATCTTAGTAAATGGTATTAGGTGTTGGTCAATGATTAGTTATTGCCATACTGATTTCCAATTTTTACAACAATTTTTGTCAAATAGTGAGTTTTTATATCAGAAGCTGGGGTCTTCGAGTTTGTCAAGCACTAGATACTGTAGTTATTGACTATTTTGTCCTGTGAACCTAATCTATTCCACTGATTGACTACTCTATTTCTTAGCCAGCACCAAATAATTTTGATGACTGCTGCTTTCTAATATAGTTTTAGATCTGGCACAGTTAGGCCACCTTCATTTTCATTTTGTCATTAATTTCCTTGTGATTTTTGACCTTTTTTGTCATTAATTCCCTTGTGATTCTTCCAGGTGAACTTTGTCATTATTTTTTTTCTAGATATGTAAAATAATTTCTTGAAAGTTTGATTGGTATGGCACAGAATAAGTAGATAAATTTCGGTAGTATTGTTATTTTTTTATATATTTGCTCATCCTACTCATGAGTCCTTGATATTTTTCCAATTGATTAAATCTGATTTTATATGTATAGAAAAAAGTTTTGTAGTTGTGTTCATATACTTCCTGACTTTGCCTTGTCAGGTAAAATATTTTATAGCATCTATAGTTATTTTAAATGGAATTTCCCTTTATATCTTTTGCTGCTGAACTTTGTTGGTAATGCGTAAAAATGCTGATAACTTCTGTGGATTTATTTTGGATTCTGCAACTTTGCTAAAGTTGTGAATTGTATTTAGTACTTCTTTGTTGTTTCTCTAGCATTCGTTAAGTATATCATCATATCATATGCAAAGAATGATAATTTGGTTTCCTCATTACCTACTCTAATTCATTTAATCTCTTTTTCTTCTCTTACTGTTAAAACTAACATTTCTAATACAATGTTGAGTAGTAATGGTGATAGTGGGTAACCTTGTTGTGCCCCTTATGTTATTGGGAATGGTTCCCAATTGTCCCCATCACATGCAATGACTCCTTTTTAAAAATAGATGTTACTGATAATTGTAAGGAAAATCCCATTTATTCTTATACTCTCTAATATTTTAGTAGGAATGAATTTGTATTTATCAAATGCTTTTTCTGCATCTATTGAGATAATCAAAAGATTTTTGTTAGTGTGGTTATTGATATAGTGAATTTAGCTAATAGTTTTCCTAATATTGAATTAATTATGAAGCTCTGGTATAAATCCTACTTAATCATGGTGTATTATTCTGGGGATGACATTCTGTAATTTCTTTGTTAATACCACATTTAATATTTTTACACCAATATTCAATATTGAAACTGGCTTATAATTATCTTTCTCTCTTTTTAAACTGTAGCTGGCTTAGGTATCAGCATCATATCTGTGTCTTAAAAAAAATTGGTATTACTATTTCTTTTCTTATTTTTCTTATCAGTTTGCAAAGTATTGGAATTAATTGTTCTTTCAGTGTCTGCAAATCCATCTGACACTGGAGATTTTTTCTTTAGGAGTTGATTAATAGCTTATTCAATTTGTTTTTCTAAAATGTTACTATTTAAGTAATTTATTTCATTTTCTGTGAATTTGGGAAATCTATATTTTTGTAAATATTCCTTGATTTCACTTAGATTATCAGATGTATTGTCATATAGTTGGGCAAAATACCTCCTAATTATTGCTTAAATTTTCTCTTCATTGGTGGAAAATTCTCCCTTTTCATTTTTGATACTAACAATTTGATTTCCTTTCTTTTTTTCTAATCAAATTAACTAAAAGTTTATCTACTTTGTTAATTTCATGATGGTTTTATGAAAAAAAAAAAAACAACTCATAGTTTTCTTTATTAATTCAACAGTTTTCTTACTGTCAATTTTATTAACCTTACCTTTTTCACAATTTCAAATGTGGTATTTAATTGGGCATTTCTCTTCTTTTTTATTATAACTTTATTGACAAAACATAAGCATGGGTAATTTTTTTACAACATTATTCCTTGCACTCATTTCTGTTCCTACTTTTCCCTTCCCTCCCTCCATCCCCTCCCCTAGATGGCAGGCAGTCTTAAATATGTTAAATATGTTTTGTATATCTTAGATATAATATATGTGTGCAGAAATGTACAGTTCTCTTGTTGCACAAAAAGAATTGCATTCAGAAGGTAAAAATAACCTGGAAAGAAAAACAAAAATTCATTTCCCAGTGCTCCTTCTCTGGGTGTTGCTGATTCTGTTTATCACTGATCAACTGGAACTGAATTAGATCTCTTTGTTGAAGATATCCACTTCCATCAGAATACATCCTCATACAGTATTGTTGCTGAAGTGTTTTTCCTGGTTCTGCTAATCTTACTTAGTATCAGTTCATGTTATTCTTTCCAAGCCTCTCTGTATTCATCCTGCTAGTCATTTCTTAAAGAACAATAATATTCCATAACATTCATATACCATAATTTACCCAGTCATTCTCCAATTGATGGGCATCCATTCATTTTCCAATTTCTAGCCACTACAAAAAGGGCTGCTACAAATATTTTGTCACATACAGATCCCTTTCCCTTTAGTATCTTTTTGGGATATAAGTCCAGTAGTAACATTGCTGGATGAAATGGTATGCACAGTTTGATAACTTTTTGGGCATAATTCCAGATTGCTCTCCAGAATAGTTGGATTCATTCACAACTCAACAACAGTGCATCAGTGTCTTAATTTTCCTGCATCTCCTCCAACATATATCATGATTTTTTTCCTATCATTTTAGCCAATCTGACAGATGTGTAGTGATATCTCAAAGTTGCCTTAATTTGCATTCTCTGATCAATAGTGATTTGGAACACCCTTTTATATGAGTAGAAATAGTTTCAATTTCATCATCAGAAAATTGTCTGTTCATATCCCTTGACCATATATTAATTGGAGAATGGGTGGATTTCTTATACATTAGAGTCAATTCCCTATATAATTTGGAAATGAGGCCTTTATCAGAACCTTTAACTTTAAAAATGTTTTCCCAGTTTATTGTTTCCCTTCTAATCTTGTTTGGATTAGTTTTGTTTGTACAAAGCCTTTTTAATTTGATATAATACAAATTTTCTATTTTGTGATCAATAATGATCTATAGTTCTTCAGTCAAAAATTCCTTCCTTCTCCACAAGTCTGAAAGGTAAACTATCCTATGTTCCTCTAATTTATTTATACTCTTGTTCTTTATTCCTAAATCATGGACCCATTTTGATGTTTTCTTGGTGTACGTTGTTAAGTGTGGGTCCATGCCCAGTTTCTGCCAAACTAATTTCTAGTTTTCCAGCAGTTTTTGTCAAATAGTTAATTCTTATCGCAAAAGTTGGGAACTTGGGGTTTGTCAAATACTAGATTGATATAATTAGTGACTATTTTGTCCTGTAAAGCTAACTTATTCCACTGATCAACTAGTCTATATCTTAGCCAATACCAAATGGTTTTGGTGACCACTACTTTATAATATAGTTTTAGATCAGGTACAGCTAGGCCAACTTCATTTGATTTTTTTTTCATTAATTCCCTTGAAACTCTTGACCTTTTGTTGTTCCATGTGAATATTGCTATTTTTTTAAAGATCATTAAAATAGTTTCTTGAGAGTCTGATTGGTACAGCACTAAATAAATAGATTAGTTTAGGAATTATTGTCATCTTTAATATATTCACTTGGCCTATCTAAGAGCACTTCATATTTTTCTAATTATTTGAATCCGACTTTATATTTGTGGAAAGTGTTTTGTAATTTTGCTCAAATAATTCCTGACTTTCCTTTGGTAGATAAATTCCCAAATATTTTATGCTATTGACAGTTATTTTGAATGGAATTTCTCTTTGTATCTCTTGCTGTTGGATTTTGTTGGTAATGTATAAAAATGCTAAGGATTTATGTAGACTTATTTTGTATCCTACAACTTTTCTAAAGTTGTGAATTATTTCTTAAAAGCTTTTTAATAGAATCTCTGGGATTCTCTAACTATATTATCATATCATCTTCACAGAGTGATAATTTGGTTTCCTCATTACCTAACTCTAATTCATTTTATTTCTTTCTCAATTCTTATTGCCGAGGCTAGTGTTTCTAATAACAATATTGAATAATAATGGTAATAGTGGGCAACATTGTTAATTCCTGATCTTACTGGAATGGTTCCAGTTTTTTCCCTATTACATATGATGCTTATGGATGGTTTTAAATATATCCTCCTGACTATTTTAAGTAAAAGTCCATTTATTCCTATACTTTCAAATTTTTTTTTATTAGGAATGAATATTGGATTTTATCAAATGCTTTTTCTGCATCTATTGAGATAATCATATGTTTTTTTGATAATTTTGTTATTGATATAGTCAATTAGGCTAATAGTTTACCTAATATTGAATTCCTGGTATAAATCCTACTTGGTCATAGTGTATTATCCTGGGGATGATTTTCTGTATCTTTTTGCTAATATTTTAATTAAGATTTTAGCATCAATATCCATTAAAGAGATTGGCCTATAATTTTCTTTCTCTGTTTTCAACCTACTTGGTTTAGGTTTCAGTACCATGTCTATGTCATAAAAGGAATTTGATAAGACTCCTTCAATCCCTAGTTTTTCAAATAGTTTATATAGCATTGGAGTTAGTTGTTCTTTAAATGTTTGATAGAATTCATATGCAAAGTCATCTGGTCCTGGAGAATTTTTCTTAGGGAGTTAATTAATAGCTTGTTCTATTTCTTTTTTAGAAAAAATGTGTGTTTAACCACACATTAAAGATGTGACTGTTTAACCAATTTACTTCTTCCCCTATTAATCTTTCACAAGCTATATTTTTGAAGGTATTCTTCCATTTCATTTAAGTTATCAAATTTATTGACATAAAGTTAGGCAAAGTAACTCCTAATTATTAATCTAATTTCCTCTTCATTAGTGGCGAGTTCTCCCTTTTCATTTTTAAGTCTAACAATTTGATTTTTCTCTTCTTTTTTTTTAAATCAGATTTACTAAGTGTTTATCTACTTTGTTGGTTTTTTTCATAGAATCAACTCTTAGTTTTATTAATTAATTCAATAGTTTTTTTTTTTTTAACTTTCACTTTTATTATTCTCTCCTTTTTATTTTTAGAATTTTAAGTTTAGTGCTTGACTGGCATTTTTAATTTGTTCCTTTTCTAGCATTTTTAGTTGCAAGCCCAATTCATTGATCTTCTCTTTCTCTATTTTATGCAAGTAGGCCTCTAGAGATATAAAAATTCCCCTTATTACTGCTTTGGCTGCATCCCACACATTTTGGTATGATGTCTCATTATTGTCATTTTCTTGGGTGAAGATATTAATTATGTCTATGATTTGCTCTTTCACCCAATCATTTTTTAGTATAAGATTATTTAGTTTCCAATTATTTTTTTGTCTATTTACCTTTGGCTTTTTATTGAATGTAATTCTCATTGCATCATGATCTGAAAAGTATGCATTTACTATTTCTGTCTTTCTGCATTTGAATTTGAGGTTTTTATATCCTAATATATGGTCAATTTTTGTATAGGTTCCATGAACTGCTGAGAAAAAAGTGTACTCTTTTCTGTCTCCATTTAGCTTTCACCAAAGATCTATCATACCCAACTTTTCTAGTATTCTATTTACCTCCTTGATTTCTTTCTTATTTATTTTGTGGTTTGATTTATCTAATTCTGAGAATGCAAGGTTGAGATCTCCCACTATTATAGTTTTGCTGTCTATTTCTTCTTGCAACTCTCTTCATTTCTCTTTTAGGAATTAGATGCTACACCACTTGGTGCATATATATTTAATATTGATATTGCTTCATTATCTATGCTACCCTTTAGCAAGGTATAGTGCCCTTCCTTATCTCTTTTAATTAGATCAATTTTTGCTTTTGCTTCATCTGAGATCAGAATGGCTACTCCTTTTTTTTTTTTTTTTTTTTACTTCACCTGAAGTGTAGTAGATTCTGCTTCAATCTCTTACTTTTACTCTGTATGCATTGCCCTGCTTCAAGTGTGTTTCCTGTAAACAACATATTGCAGATTTTGTTTTTTTAATCCAGTCTCCTATCTGCTTCCTCTTTATTGGGAAGTTTACCCCATTCATATTTATAGTTAAAATTACTAATTCTATATTTCTTGCCATCTTGTTAACCCCTGCTTATGCTTTTCTCCTTTCCTTCCCCCTTACACCTCTCCCCAGTATTAAACTTGTGAGCACCACTTGCTTCTCACAGGCCTCCCTTTTTAGGATCCTTCCCCCCACCTTAGATTTCCTCCCTTTTCTTACCCCTTGTCTTCACAATTCCTATATTCCCTTCTGCTTAGCTTACTCCTTCCCTTTTCCCTTTTCCTCTCCCAATGAGGTGGGAGAAGTTTCTCTGTAAATTGAATATGTCTAATATTTTTCTCTTTAAGCCAATTCTGATGAGAGTAAGATAAACACGATGTTCATAGCTTCTTTGCTAATCTACTGGCTTGCTGCTAGGGCAAAGTAACCACATTGTAGTAAAGTTCTCCCTGCAGAAATGGCTGAGAACATACCCCACTCCACCTTAGGTCTCCTCAGTACTGCCTTCTGTACTCTCACTGCCTGTAGTGCTTCCACTGCCCGCCTTCAGTCTGCATGTGATCTAACTGTCCCCTCCAGGAGCAAAAACAACTCTTTTTCTGGCAAATTTCGAGGATATCTTCTGTTGGTAATGTATTTGTGGGTTTTTTTCAGTCAAGCCCTAATTCCGAGGCCTTGTCATATAATAAAGTACTTTGTGAGCAAGACAGAGCTTAGATAAGATGTGTCCACCATCTTAACCAGAAGTCTTAATTGGGCATTTTTAATTTGTTCTTTTTCCAGTTTTTTTTTTAGTTGCAAGCCTTATTCATTTATCTTCTTTTTCTCTATTTTATGCAAGCAAGCATATAGAGATATAAAATTTCCCTTAATAACTGCTTTTGCAGCATCTCACAAAATTTGGTATGTTGTCTCACTATTGTTATTCTTTTGGATGAAATTATCAATTGTGTCTATGATTTGTTGTTTTACCATTAATTCTTTAGGATTAGATTATTGAGTTTCCAATTAATTTCTGGTCTGTTTTCCCTTGGCCTTTTATTGCATGTAATTTTTATTGCATCATCATTGGAAAAGAATGCATTTACTATTTTTTTTTGAATTTTGGCATTTGATTTTTGAGATTTTTATTCCCTAATACATGGGCAATTTTTGTATAGGTTTCATGTACTAGCAAGAAAAAAGTATATTCATTTTTGTTTCCATTTAATTTTCTCCAAAGATCTATCATACTTCACTTTTCTAGTATTCTATTTACCTTCTTAACTTCTTTCTTATTTATTTTGTGACTTGATTTATCTAATTCTGACACAGCAAGGTTGATGTCTCCCATTAGTACAGTTTTGCTAACTATTTCTTCTTGCACCTCTATTAATTTCTCCTTTAGATATTTAGATGTTATGACACTTGTTGAATTTATGTTTAGTATTGATTTTACTTAATTATCTATGATAACTTTTAGTAGGACTTAGTTTCCTTCCTTTTTTCTTTTCATTGGGTCTATTTTTGCTTTTGCCTGATCTGAAATCAGGATGGCTACCCCTGTTTTTGTGTTGTTGTGGTGGTTTGGTTTTGTTTTGTTTTTGTTTTTTTGTGTTTTTTTTTACTTGAGCTAAAGCATGATTCAACTTCAGCCTTTTAATTTTATTTTATATCTATCGCTCTGCTTTAAATGTGTTTCTTCTATTCTGACTTTTAATTCAGTCTGCTATTCACTTCCATTTTATGGAAATTTATAGGAATATTTCATTTACATTCAACACATAAAATTATTAACTCTATTTCCTGCCATCTTATTTTCTCCCAGTTATACTTTTCTCGTTCCTTACTTTCCATCCTCCCCAGTACTTTTTTCTGACCACTTCTTCCCTCAAATAGCCCTCCCCTTTTATAGCCTCCCCTTTGTTATACCTTTACCCTCCTATTTCTGTTCTCCATTCTATTAGCCTCCACTTTTCCTTTCCCCTTTCCTCTCCTACTTCCCTATAGAGTGAGACAATATTCGCTGTGAAGCTACATGTCTCTGATATTCTCTTTGGATCATATATGCTAAGAATAAAATTCAAACAATGTTTATGCCCCTACTTTCTTTCCCTCAATTGTAATAGGTCTTTTTTGTCTCTTCATGAGATATAATTTTCCTTATTTTAACTCCATTTTCCTCTTCTTCCAATAGAATCTCCTTTCCTCCTCTAGCTTATTTTCATAATATCACAATAAAATCAAATTATGCCTGCAGTCTCTAAGCATACCCAAAAAAGAGATACCATTCTCAAAAGTTAAACATCTCATCTTCCTGTATAGAGATATATGCTTTTTAACTTTTAAAAGAAAGTTATTTTTCTTTCCTTTTTACTTTTTTATGCTTCTCTTGAGTCCTGTATTTGAAGATCAAATTTTCTATTCATCTCTGTCTTTTTCATCAGAAATAAATGAAATACACCCATTTCACTGCTATATAATGCTCAAATTTGCTGGATAGTTGATTCTTGGCTGCAGTACAAGTTCCTTTGCCTATCAGAAAATCAGATTCCATACTCTTTCGTAGTTTAAAATGGAAACTGCTTGGTCCTGGGTAATCCTGATTGTGGCTCTTCTATATGTGAATTGCTTCTTTCTGTCTGCTTTCAACATTTTCTTTCTGATTTAATAATTCTGAAATTTAGCTATGATTTTCCCTGGAGTTTTCATTTTGGGGTTTCAGAAAGTGATTAGTGAATTCTTTCAATGTTTATCTTATCCTCTACTTCTAGGACATCAGGGCAGATTTTCTTGATGATTTCCTGAAAGATGATGTCCAGACCCTTATTTTCATCATGGTCTTCAGGAAGTTGAATCATTCTTAGATTGTCTCTCCTAGATCTATTTTTCAGGTTATTTGGTTTTATAATGAAACATTTTACATTTTTTTCTATTTTTTGTATGTTTTATTTGACTGATTGTTATAGTCACACTGAGTCATTCACTTCCATTTATTCCCTTCTAACTTTTAGTGAATTATTTTCTTCAGTTAGCTTTTTTATCTCCTTTTGCATTTGGCCTGTTGAACTTTTAAATGAAAAATTTTGCTCATTGCCTATTTTTTACATTTCACAAATTCTGTTTTTCAATGAATTGGTTTCTTTTTCATGTCTATTTTTGTAAGAAGTTATATGTTTTTCCCATTTCATCAAATCTATTTTTAAGGAGTTTTCTTCAGATGACTTTGGTTTTTCCTTTTCCAAACTCTCTTCATTTCCCTTCCTCATTTTTTCTAAGTCTATTTTAAAATCTTTTTTTTTTAATTCTTCCAAGATATCCTTGTCAAATGGGGACCAACTCATATCACCCTTTGGGGCTTCAACAGGACATAATTTGCCTTTAGGGTCCTCAGGGTTTCAAGTCTATTTTTCTGTTTCTCCATTAAATCTATGATCAGAATTTTGTTTCTTTTTTTCCTTTTTTTACTCATTTTTAAAATTAAAGTCTGCTCTTAAGGCAAAGGAGCTATTGCCTCTTTAGGGTGCCCTGCGGCTGGTGCTATTGACTGACTTCTGGTGCTGGATAGATGTGATCAAGTCTCACATTTTTCCAGGAATCAGAGGCTTACTATTTGCATCTACTAGCTTGTAACTAAAACAGAGTAGCCTAAGAGCCTCCCAGTAGATTCCCTGCCTCACAGAAACTGCAGGGCTCGGGCTCCCTGCACTGTGTCTATGGTCAGCTGCATCTTCCCCTGCCTGATTGAAACACCTTTTCTGAAATTCTTCCAAATTATTTTCTGCTGGAAATTTGTTGTGAGTTCAGTCACTCCAAAACTAGTTTCGAGGCTTGATCTGGTGTTAATCTGAGGAGTGCTAGGAAGAGTTCAGACAAAGATGTATTTACTCTCTGCCATTTTGGCTTCAACACCCCTTTATACACCATTGACTTAGTCACTTTCTGTCCTTCTATTTCTTCTGGTAGAATGATCTTCCTATTATCACTGTCCTCTTTAATCTTCAATCATTCCTTATGTACATGGTTCTTCCCTACCACATAAAAACATGCTCATTTCCTTCATCCTTAAAAATATACTTTACTAACCCCATAATATCATTCTTAGTGGTTATCTGATCAAAGATGCCATAGAGCTTTGAACTAAGGCTTATCCTTTTGCATTTTTGTGAGGAAATGGAGATCTGAAATTAAGAGAGAAGGAGAATATGCATGTTTCTGAGAGGTGGACTTCTGAAAGTACAAAATTACTCTGTTCCTATTAAGTGATAATTCTGCCACTTCAAGGGGATAGATTTGAATTGGCATACTGCTGGAAAAAGAGGTAAGGCACAGATCCTGAACTTTGAAGGGCCTAGGATTCTGGGTTCTAAATAAGAGACTCTAGGATGACATTGATTTCCATCCATGCCCAACACTCTTCTCTTTCTCCAGGTATTCTCTAAGTTTCTACTCTCTCAGTCTTAGGACTTTCTTTCCTTTTGCATCTGCATTAATATAGCTCCAAAGTACTTTGTATGTTCTTCAGGTCTCTAAGATTCTAACTGGATTCCTAAAGGATATGACAAAGATATATGTCATAATATGAATAGATCCTGGAGATAATGTTTTTTCTAATTTTAAATGAAAATATTTTTCAGCATAACTGCCAAACCCCTTTCATTCCCAGTTCTGCATTTTAGAATCCTGTCTTCCTGTACATGCCAGCTAAAATATAATCTTTTATAGGAAGTCTTTCCCAATCCATCTTGACGGTAGTGATTGTTTAGTTGTTTCACTTCTGTCTGACATTTCATAAGTGTATTTCCCCCAAAGATACAGGATTACTTACTCATTTCCATCTGTAGTTCTTTTCATATTGTTGATTAGCAATTTCCTCATAAAATAAATTCATATAAAGTTTCTGACTAATTAAAACCCCCTTTTTGATGTTATTATTGCTTGCTTGTTAGATTTAAATGGACTATTGAAAATTCAGACTTTTTTTTTTTCTCACAAGATCTTCCTAGAACACATATCTGACCTTTTCCCTTCTTTGGTCAAGATCTAATTGCCTCAAGGATAAATCACTTTTTAAAATTTTATTTTGAAGTCCTTGTTTTTTCCTGACTTCCAAACTTATTGTTTATTCAATTATTCAATTGTTTTCATTTGTGTCCAAACCATCTTGGCCCCCCAATTGGGATTTTTTTGACAAAGATATAGGAGTGATTTGCCATTTTGTTCTTCAGATTATATTATATATTAAGAAACCGAGGCAAAATTGTTAAATGGCTTAATGAAGGTCAGCTAACTGATAAATGTCTGGCACTCTATTCACCATGTCATCTAACTGCCTCTATTTATTTTATATTATTCTACTCAATTTGGTCTACACCTTTCAACCAATACAGCCTAATTGTAGTTCCCTGCATAAAATGTTAGTTTTCTCAACTTCATTCCTTTGCAAGTGTCACCCATTCCTAGCATTCAATATCATCTCTCCAAATTTTAAAATTTCTTTAGGGTTCACTTTAAGCCCTCCTATATTAGACCTCTCCTGGCTCTCTGGTTACTCTCTACCCAGTTTTTTCTTGTACTTACTTTTTATATATTCTGTATTTATTTATATATAGGAGATATACACATGTATAGACACAAACAAATATATATTTCAGTCTATTTATTCTGTTTTGTTTTGCTTTTGTATCACTCAATTGATTCCTGGAACATCATCGGATCTTAATTAATGATTGTTGAAAGAAAGAATGAATATGTACTTTTTATTTAAATCTTTGTATATATCATTCAATTTATCCTTTAAATATTTTCCTTTTTAATTTCAGCAAAGTGATCTAGCCTGTGAAGCTCATTTTAAATATTTTATTCTTTCATCTACTGTATTTCCCAAAATCTGTTCAACTAATGATTCCTGTTTGCTTTTTGTTCTGCCTTGAAATGTCATTCATTACATAATTGACCAGAACAAGGAAAAGGAAATTGCCCCATATCTGTGTACTGGTGATCTCTTCTCAGCTTGACTTTAAGGCAATGAGTATAAACTCTCTGTGGAGAGTTCAACTAGCTACAGGGTCATGTAAAACAACTTCTAGTACATATTTTGCCACTTTATATAGAAAGGTATTTTCAAAACCCTTCAAAAAAATGCTTCACTCACATCTAGTTTCATTGGTTTTATGACAGTAACTTAACATAGAATGTTTTAGGAAGTAAAGCTTTGGTTAGCTTGTTATGCTGATATTCAGTTAATTTTTAGAAAATTGGTTCAACCCTTCTCATGTCTATATTCTTTTCTGAATGCACTCAATCTATTTCATCATTTGATGTTGCTTTATGTTTCCTAGTTCAAAATTGGTATTCTACTTCTCTCCCCACTTTTCTAGTAAAGGTTCATGGATATACAGATACATATGTCTCAAGCCTGAAAATTCTTTCTGTTTGCCATACATTATCTAAATTGCTTCTCTTTCTGAACTGAATAATTATATTATGACAACTGTATTTCTTTACCAGATTCACTCATTTAGAAAACTTTTTATCCTACTTCTAAAGGAAAGTTTTTACTTTAGCCTACAGTTACACAAAGTTTCCTACTGTGACTTCTATTCAGTAGATCTGCTTATCATTTAGGTCTAATTATTGTAAAATATATTAATTATTATAAATGTAATCAAGCATGAATCAGATTAACTCATAAGTTTCATCTAATTATTTAAAAAATTAATTATGTTCAGTATGTTGTTCATATAGCATTTGCATATGCTCATAACTTTTATAAATAAAGGAAGCTTTAATTTGGTCTTGAGGAAGTATTAGGGATATGAATATGTCTTCAAACTTAAGTGATTATTAAAAATGATGTAACTATTTAGAGTGCTATGTATGTGCTGAAAAGTAAAGTCATCATTCTAAAATCTCTTTTTAATAGTGGACATTTTATTAATTCTGGAATACAGATGTATAAACATACATATCCATATTCATAATGTAAACATATATAATATTTATATGCATATATAGGTTTACATAAATGTATAATATAAATAAAATTGTATATACACCCATATATATATATATATATATATATATATATATATATATATATATATATATATATATACACACACATATTTATTTTAAACATGCAATATCTAAACAGATGTGATCTAAAACCATTGCTGATGACCTGGAAAACTTTTTGTATTATAACATATATTATTAAACTGTTACTTTTTAATGAAAATCAAAGACTCAGAAAATGTGTTTTTTATTTTAACATGTTATCTTTTTAAAAATTTCATTTTTTTCCAATTCAATGTAAGATAAATTTATATATATATACATGCATATGTATATTATATACACATTTAAATTCCAAATTTTCTTTCTTCCCCCTTACTCTTTCCTTTATTAAAAAGGCAAGTAAGTTGATTTGGATCATGGGCAGCCATGTGAAATATATTTCCATATTGGTCATGTTGCAAAACAACAACAGACAAAAACAAAAGTAAAATTTAATATATACATCTTTTAATCTGCATTCAAATTTCATCAGGTCTCTGTCTGGAAGTGGATAACATTTTTTAGTCTTGGGATATTTTATTGCTTTCAATAGCTAAGTTATTCACAATTGTTTATTATACTGTCATGCAATATTTTTTGTTACTGTGTACAATGTTCTCCTGCTTCTGTTCACTTCAATTTGCATAAATTCATGAAATTCTTTCCAGGTTTTTTTCTGAAACCAACCTGCTTCCATTTCTTATATCACAATAGCATCCAAACATTTAAACAACTTGTTCAATTCCCTAATTATTCAGAATCTCCTCAGTTTTCAATTTATTGCTATCACTAAAAAAAAACTGCTATAAATATTTTTGTACATAGAAGCACTTTTCCAGTAAATCTCTTTTAGTTACAAATCTAGCAGTGGTTTTGCTTGATTAAAAGGTATATGCAGTTTTATAGCTCTTTGAGCATAGGTACAAACTGTTCTCTAGAAAGGTTGGATCACTTCACAACTCCACCAACAGTGTATTAATGTCCCAGTTATTCCACATTCTCTCTTACATTTGTTATTTTATATATTCATATATATATATATATATATATATATATATATATTCTTGTCATATTAGTCAGTCTGATAGATATAAGGTGGTACGTCAGCATTGTTTCAACCTGCATTTCTCAAATTGATAGCAATTTAGAGATTTTTATTCATATGACTGTATCTTTTTTTTTTAATTGCCTGTTCCTATCCTATGAGTATTTATTAATTGGGGAATGATGGAGATTTAGCTTAATTATTTATATATTTGATAAATGATGACTTTTATCAGAGAAACTTACTATCAAAATTTTCTCTAGTTTTCTATTTCTCTTTCAATTTCAGCTTTATTGGTTTTGTTTCAACACTTTTTAAAAATGTAATGTACTTAAAATTAGCCATTTTACTTCCTCTAGTGCTTTGAAATCCATTATCCATGGAACTTGATAGCTAAGATATTATATGCTTCCATAAAACCAAATTTTGTGTCTAAATGATGTACCTATTTTGACCTTATCTTGGAATATGGAGCGAAATGTTGGTCTATAAGTAGTTTCTGACTCTGTCTTTGTCTCTGTGCTTTAAGTGTGCTTCTTATAAACAATTTTTGTGATTTTAATCCACTCAGATTTCCACTGAGATCTTCCATTTTTTTTCATTCACATTTACAGTTATGAAACAAACTGTATATTTCCCATCATCCTATCCCTCCTCACCCTTCAGTTTAATCTTTTTCTGTCCCTCTACCCTGTTTTCCATCAAAATTCTGGATTGTTTCTCAACACAGCTTCCCCCAGTGTTCTTTCCCTTCTAGCATCCTGTTGGCTTATCACCATATTCTCTTATTTTCCAATTGGATGAGATAGATTTCTATACAAAAGTGGGTATCTTAATACATCTTTGAGCAAATTTTGACAAGAGTAAGGTTAAAGTACTATCCACAACCCCATCTTCATTTCTAGTGTAAAAGATTTATTTGTGCCTATTTTAATGAAATGATTTACTTCAAATTTTATATTTTCCTTCCTCCTTCCAGGGCATCCCTTTTCCTCACACCTCAATTTTAATTTTATTAATCATCCCATCATAGTCAATTTAGAGATATACACTCTCTAATTGTCTAACTCAGTTCTTCCCTTCATATTCCAGTCTCTAACTTCACATACAAGCATGGATATTCACTCACCTATGTTGTCAGATGTTATCAATTGATTTATATAAAAATTGAGAGAATAAAAAGTACCTAACACTCAGACATGCTGTGATTGTAATGCTTAGGAATTATAAAAGTATAGATTATTCTTCAACTTGCTTATATATTAAGATAATGTACATTATGTTGGCGGGGCTGTGGGAAAACTGGGACACTGATGCATTGTTGGTGGAGTTGTGAAAGAATCCAACCATTCTGGAGAGCAATCTGGAATTATGCCCCAAAAGTTATCAAAATGTGCATACCCTTTGACCTAGCAGTGCTACTAATGGGCTTATAACCCAAAGAAATACTAAAGAAGGGAAAGGGATCTGTATGTGCCAAAATGTTTGTGGCAACTCTTTTTGTAGTGGCTAGAAACTGGAAAATTAATGGTTGCCCATCAATTGGAGAATGGTTGGGTAAATTATGGTATATGAATGTTATGGAATATTATTGTTCAGTAAGAAATGACCAACTGGAGGAATACAGAGAAGCTTGGAGAGACTTATATCAACTGATGCTGAGTGAAACGAGTAGAACTAGGGGATCATTATACACTTCAACAATGATACTGTATGAGGATGTATTCTGATGGAAGTGGATATCTTCAACATAGAGAAGAGCTAATCCAATTCCAATTGACCAATGATGGACAGAATCAGCTACACCCACAAAAGGGACACTGGGAAATGAGTGTAAACTGAGAGCATTTTATCTTCCCAGATTATTTTTACCTTGAAAATACAATCCTTTCTTTACAACAACAAAATTCGGTTCTGCATATATATATTGTACATAAGATATACTATAAGATATTTAATATGTATGGGAATGCCTTCCATCTAGGGGAGGGGGTAGAGGGAAGGAGGGGAAAAACTTAGAACAGAAGGGAGTACAAGGGATAATGTTGTTAAAAAAAACTACCTATACATATGTACTGTCAAAGAAAATTTTATAATTATAAAAATTAATAAAAAAATGTTTAAAAAAAAGATAATGTACATTAGTGATGTCTTTAATTTTCTTTAGAAAAGTGATTTTATGGGTTGTTTTGCAGAACAATTGTTTGGATCAACAAGATGATTTCTAAAAGTGACTTTAAAATCTTTACAATGTGCTTTTATTTACTTATCACATGTATGTTGTAACTTGGATACTTTTTTTCATATTATACCAACCTGGTTTTACTATACAGTATCTTAGTGTAAAGAAAGAAATAATTTTAACATTAATTTAAGATTAAAGTCAACCTTTGAATATATACATTAATATTTTACTTGTCATCTTTGGACTGAAAAATGTTTGAGAAAAGCAGTCTTGTTTGCTAGAAGTGCAAAGCTTTTTTTCCCAACTCTTTCAAATGAGTTTGTATGTTTTTTAACTTAACTTCAAAAAATGTCTGAGTCTGCTTTAGAGAAAAAGTAGTACTGCTAAATTTTGAGTGATATATTATAAGTTTAAAAGATTTTTTTTTATTTTCTTGATCTCCTTGCCCTCCCATCTCCCTCTCCATTTGTTTCAGCTCTCTATTCTAGCTTCTCAGAAGTTGATAGGATAATTTGATTTCACATAAGGTGCCTCTCTGTGTGTATATTAGATAGATAGATGGATAGATAGATAAAATATTACTCTCCTCTTCAATAGCTTTTACTGCCTAGCAGTCTCTAAAGTATTTTTACTAAGCAGTATGTTACAATAGAAATGACACTCAAGTTGGAGACTGTGTTCAGAGAATCAAGCTGTAAAACCTGCCTAAACATACTGAGGAAAGATAGCTTCAAGACTCAATAAGGAAATCAGCAACACTTCATGAGTAGCCACACAAAAGAAAGGGGGGAAAAAGGTTTTTAGCAAAAAAAATAAAAAAAAATAAAAACAAAACAAAAAATAATTCTAGGATATCTATTTATCATTATATATCTGTATCTATCAATCTATCTGAGATAGACAGAGAGACAGAGAAAGAAGAAACAAAGAGGCAGAGTGAGAGACACAGAGAGGGACATAGACATAGAAAACTGACTTTTAAAAAAATCTGATAAAGTTTGATCAAAAAATTTTGGGGGGAGTTCCTTCCTCCCTTCCTCCCTTCCTCTCTTCCTCCCTTCCTCCCTTCCTCCTTCCTTTCTTCCTTCCCCCAAAGTTGTATTCATATACCTACATGTCTTCAGCTTAACTTTTTATCCCTTAATTCAGTCAACTTGGATTCTCAGTGTTGTTATTGTGCTTTCTTCCTCTGCAATGATTAACAGCTGATAATCATTTAGAAAGCCATCCTTAAGTAGCTTAAGAAAGGACTTTTTACTTATATGTTACATTAAGAATAGCTTGTAGTAATCTTTTTCTTTAACAATCTGACACATACTGAGTCTAGAAGGAAGGGGACTTATATATGCTCCAAAAGCCAAAATCAGAAATGTCCCATGGTTGCTAGAAATATTTTTTCTATTATTGAAAATGAAAGAATTTCCATTTTGAGTATAGTTAATTTGCACCCCACTGGTGCTTGGCTTCTGATGTAGCTACTGCCACAAGCACATGCATGAATTCCGTTAGGTCTGTTAGGAAAATTTTGTACCTTTTGAAGTATGGACCATTCTCCAGCCAAACTGAAGGAAGTGTGGTGGATGGCCAAGATTTCAACAGCTTAGTCTTCCTGTTTAATTCTAAGTGGTTCCTTCTCAGGGATTTCCTAAAAAGGCAATATTGCTTTGGTTTTTGGAAATAATATATTTTTACCTATTTAACAATTTAGAGTTGATTGCTAGAGCATGGACACATTTCCTTAGCCTATCCAAATATAATTCTTGAGCAGCATCATTCCAGTTCAAAGAAATGTTACCATTAGTCTTAAGGCTTTAGAAAGAATAATTGATTTAGACATGTTTTCCCCTACTTTCATATCAAGGCAAAATAGGACAGAGTGGAGTCAATTTCACCATCTCAAATATCAAATATCAGCCACTATCTCAAATTATGCAAAATACTTAGAAGTTGTATCAATATTAAGAACTCGTGGTTTTATAAAAACAATAGTAATTGAAAGGCTGTTATGATAGAAGATCAGCAGGAATGATAAGAAAAAGAGAGCAATAATCCAATGTCCAATAAAATGAGTAACATAAGATATGGGAGCAATGCCCCCCCCTTTTTTTTACTAAAACTTCTGACAAAACTAGAAAAAGTTTTGACAGGAACTATTTTGACCAGTTTTTCACAGCATATATATCTTTTTTATAGCATATTTATTTATTTTCAATATACATTATTTTATAAAACCTTTTGAGAGAGAAAAATCAGAGCAAAAGGGGAAAACAATGGGAAAGATTAAAAAAAAAAAGAACAAAAGAAATAGACATCTCAATGTGTTGATTTACATGTGTTGATTTACTTTCAGTCTCATTTTTTTTTTCTGGATGTCATTTTCTGCCCCAAGTCTATTGGGATTACTTTGGATCACTGAACCACTGAGAAGAACCAAATCTTTCATAGTTGATCATTGTCCATTCTTGCTGTCATTATATATAATATATTCCTGGTTCTGCATCAGTTCTGCATCACTCTGCATCAGTTCATGTAAATCTCTCCAGGCCTTTCTAAAATCAGCTTGTTCATCATTTTTAAAAGAACAATAATATTCCATTATCTTCATATATTACAACTTGCTTATCCATTTCTCAATTGATGGGCATCTATTCATTTTCCAATTCTTTGTTACCACTAAAAGAACTGCTATAAACATTTTTGCATATATGGGTCCTTTTCCCTCCTTTAAGATTCCCTTGGGCACATATATCTCATGAAGCTTAAAATATATCAGACAAATATAGAAGATCAAATCATAAAAAAACAGCAGAAGAAAAGATCAGATTTGTTTTTACAACCATGCTTAAAGAAGAATTGAAGTCAAAGAGCTCATAAAAGAGGATAGATAATTGTGATTATATATATATATATATATTTAAATTTGTACAGATATGATTTTTGTACAGATATTTATTAAGCACTAGGGACTATCTTTAATCAATTTACAAATGTATCATTCGATCTTTATAACAATGCTAGGAGGTTAAGTCCTATTATTATTTTTATTTTATGGTTGAGGAAAATGAGGTAGACAGGGATTAAATGATTTTCCATGGGTAACACAGTAACACAGGTTGTAATTGACTGAGGCCAGATTTGAACTCGTCTTTCTAATTGCAATCTTAGTGCTCCATTCACTGTCCTAGAAAGAATTTACATATATATATATATATATATATATATATATATATATATATATATATATATATATATATATAAAACTTTCAAAAATATTTATAAATTGCAAATATGAGTAACAAATTAAAATAAATAGTGTTTCTTTTCATACAATAAAAACTGGCAAATAATTTATTATAAATGGGAGGAGCTATTACATATTATAGGAACTTTAAAAAGAGAAGCACATAAATGAAATTTTGATTGAGATTAAATGAGCTTATTATTTGGAATTATGAAAGAAAAATTATTAAATATATATATGCAATGACTTTACTTGACAAATACCCCTAAGCAAGTCAAAGACTGGAACAAACATTCAATATATGCCATTATATTAACAGGAATACTTATTGTAGAAAAGAATTAGAAGCAATGTGTTCTGAGGAGGGCAATAGTTGCTGTGCTGGGGGAAACTAATATATGATATAATGGGATAATATTGTACAGTAAGGATAGGGATATGAATAGTCAATACCAATATTTGTGATTTCATTCCTAGAGGGAGCTCTTGGTGAGGAAATCCCTCCATCAATGAATTTTAAAACCTTTTTCTGAAACATAGTATTAGAGAGTAGTATAAGGTTAATTGAAGATAAATTGACTTGCCCAAGACTACTCAGATAGTATCGTTCAGAATTAGGGTGGCACAATAAAGGATAATGAATATAATAACTTTTGGGAGAAATGGAAAGATTTATGTAATGCAATTCACAGCAAAATATATAGAAATAAGAACTATAAAAACAATGCTCATATAAATGTAAATACCAATGTCCCTAAAAGAAAATAGAAATAATTGAAGAGGGAAAATAAAAATTATGACAAATATTAATGAAACCTATGTTATCTTCATGGCAAGATAGTGGAAATACTAGAACAGAATAATGACTATCTTTTTGGTGTGATCACTAAATGAGATAGCTTTTTTATTTTATTTTTTGTACAAGAATGGAATCAATCTATGAAATAGCTATGATATGAATAAATATTACTTTAAAATAATTTATAGTGAACCAATTTTCAGTGTAGAAATATCTAAAGCAACAAGGATTTGTTTGTTTTTGTTTGTTAATTTTTTTAAGGAGCAATTTTTAATAAGAAGACACATAACATCACTTCTGAAGAATAAAAAAATAAACACCACACAGAGGGAAATAAAAAAAGATGCATATTATATGGGCTACAACATATAAACAATGTAGAAATCCAAAGAATAGGGGTAAAGAGTAATATTAAAGAAGTATATGTAATAAAGAGAAGTTTTGTTTGTTTGTTTGTTTTTTGTTTTGTTTTGTTTTGTTTTTTTCCACATGAAGAAAAAAAGGGATAAGACATGTATAGTCATCATGGTCTACTTTTGTCCACATGATGATAGGAGAAACATCTCCAGAGGGTTTATTGGACTTCACGTAGTAAACTTGTGGAAGGACTCAATGAAAGTGCCACAGGACATGCCAGTATAGATAGGTTGTAATCTGTATTGTTGAAAGGAAATCATGACTCAAAGGTCTTAGATATTCATTTGAATATTTTAGTACAATGAGACTTATAGTTAGATTGTTTATAATAACAAATAGAAATTCAAATGTATTCTTTAATATTTAAAAAATAAACAGAATGTGTGCCCATTGATTAGAGAGCAGTTGAACTATTTGTATTATGTGTCATGGATAAAGATTCAAAAAAAACATGAAAAGACTTAAAGATTAATATAAACCCAAAAATTGATGACTTTTAAATTGTAAATGACATTAAATTATTTATGATTATAATGAATATTCTCATCATACATGATTTTTGATGATTTTTACTCATGAAGATATGATCACTCTATGTATAACAAGTCTTCCTTGCATATATCGTAAATACATCTATAATATGAGTTTCTTATCTAATTATTTTCCTTCTTGCTATAGGATTGGTTCACCTACTTTTCTGAACATATGTATCTAATGGACATGGCTTTTCCAACAATGAGATGATTCAGGTCAATTCCAAAGATCTTATGATGATGACAGCCATCTATAACTAGAGAGAGGATTGTGGGAACTGAGGGTAGATCACAACATAAAATTCTGACTCTTGTTGTTGCAGTTTGCTTGAATTTTATTTTCTTTCTCATTTTTTTTAACTTTTTGATCTGATTTTTGTGGTGAAGCAAGATAATTGTATAAATATGTATGCTACATTTATTCAACATATATTTTACCATATTTAATATATATTGGGTATTTGGGGGGAATTTTTTCAAGGATCAATGTTGAAAAATTGTCCTTGCAAATGTTTTGAAAATGAAAATTTCAATAAAAATAAATAAACAAATAATGTATATATCTATATCTTTGTACCATTTCTTAATCATAACTGAAAGTATATTTTTGCCAACTTCTCTCTATCATGTGTCTCTCCAGCAATTTTTGTGTCATTCACAGATGTGATTATTAAGACTAATGTGGTCCAAAATATGTGACCATGCATAAGCACCATGAAATAATTTATTTTGTAAAAGATGCTTTTGCATGAATGAATGTTTGTATATGGACATATGTGAGAGGTATGTGACCAGGGAATAGTTTAGGATAATTAACCCTGCAACAAAATTCTCCAAACACAATCCCACTAGTTATCCTTAATCTATTCAATTCAATCTATTCAATTCTTTGTCCACTGTCTCATGTAAGCATGTGTGTATATATGTATGTACACATCTTTGTGTATGTAGCATAATGATTTAGCTGTTAATCAATTGCATGTAATATTAGGAACTTAGACATTTTTATCTTTCTTTTTTCTGTTTTACTAAGACAATATCTTTGGAGTGATCATGGATCTCATTGGAAAAATATTATGTTCTGAGATTTGGAATGATTAATACAAAATCTTGAACAAAATAGAATGTCTTTGAATATCACATATCCCTTTTAAATAACTTATTTGAGCTTTTTTGGCATAAATAATTGAAGGATTATTAGATTAAGTAGTCTTGAATAATCTTAAATTATTCATGAAAAAGTGTTTGTTTGTTTTCTTTCAGGCAATTGGGATAAAATGACTTGCCCAAAGTGACACACAGCTAGTCATTATTTAAGGTCAGATTTTAATTCAGGTCCTATTGATCCCAGCTATATCTTCTATTATCACCTGGCTGCTCCAAAAAAAAAAAAAATTTAAGAGATACATTTTTTAGTCTTCATTTTGATCTTCTAAAAAAAAAAAAAAAATCCCCCAAAGAACTATTTTATTCTGTTCATCTTTTAGTCAGTTCTATGACTTAAAATATGTAATCTGCTGTAGGAAGGAACTTGAAAGAGCTTTTTTAATCTTTTATAATGTAATTATTAAGACATTTTTTGAAACACTTTGTCCTTCTTTGACCCTTATAAGAGCAATAGTGTATCTACTGGAAAAAGTAGGCACAATTGAATAGCTACTCAAGGTGCTCTTTCTAGAAACACCACAAGGTGGCATGCCATGCTTAAATTGCCCTAGCTTATTCAAGGGGAAGGGGTTTAAAATGTTAAGCCCTATTTTTGATACCATCTTCTCTTGGGCATCCTGCGGACTTGGTTATTTGATCACCCCATCCCCTTCCTAATTTCCCAAGTTTCTTTATCCGCTGTCTTCTTTTCCTACCCAGAAGCAGTTAATGTGATACTATGGATAAAGCTTTTGGCCTAAAATTAGGAAGATCTGAGTTAAAAATCTAGCCTTACATACTTATTGGTTATGTGTGGGACAAGTGCCAGATTCCCTTTCCCAAATTAGCTAATCAGAAACATATTCAGGTACAAAGAGAAAGCATTTATTTAATCTCTTTAGGGAGATGCCCAAGTTCACCTGGGAGGCATCTCAGCTCCCACCATGTGCTCATGGACCTGACAAGCCTGATGCTTGCCAGGGGTTAAATAGCAAAACACCCAAGACTTTTCATTAGATAGACTAAAAGAAGTACCATCTTTGACCAATGGTCATCAATGCTGTCTGCTTGCTTGGGTCACTGCACTTCCTGTAACTTACTGTCACTGATTTAGGATCTGACCATTAGGCCTAGAGGACATATGACTTTCTTCAAACCTGAGGCCTAAGGCTTGACATTTCAAATATCTCTGGAAATAGGGATCATGTGATTTAGGCCTAGTCTCATAGATTAAGAAGACTTTACCCAATCAGTCCCAATCAGTTATATGGCTCTCATAAAGGCACTCTGTATGTTTTAATTTCCTTCACTTTAAATGGAGATAATAATGCCATCTACCTCAAAGGATTGTTATGATTATCAAATGAAATAATATTTGTAATGTGTTTAGTATGGTGCTATAAACATAATAGGTGTTTAATAAATGCATTTTTTTTTTTTTTTTTTTTTTTTTTTTTTTTTACTTATTTCAGAGAAACATATCCAGGTCTTAAAAAAAAAAAAAAAAAAAAAAAAAAAAAAAAGACTTCATTTGTTCATACCATTTCTTGAAGTTATCATTCTACATAGATCTCTCCTTCTTTTCACAGTAAAACTTCTAAATAAAATCAATGTCATTACTTCCAGTTTCTGTCATTTTTCAATCATTTGCCATTTTTTCTTTGATCTCATTCCTCAAATTAGGGTTTCATGACACTGACACTGTCTCTCTTTTCATCTGTATATCTCTATTTCACTGTTTTTTTTTTTGTTTCCATCTTTCTTTCTCTCTCTTTCTCTGTCTCTGTATCTATCTATCTGTCTATCTTTCATTCTGTCTCTGTGTCTGCTTTAGTTTAATCTGTCTCAATCTCTTTTTCTCTCCATCTCTCTCTTTCTCTCTGCCTCTGTTCCTTCTCTATATATCTCTTTCTGTCTCTACATCTATCTGTGTCTGTCTGTCTGTCTGTCTGTCTCTCCCTCCTAAATATAAGAATACATTTGCCATTTCTCTGAAAGTTCTACAGTGTTTCTTTTTGGGAGCTAATTTTTTTTTCTTTTGGTCACATACTTTTAAAATATCCTCCTTGTAGCATGACATTAGAAGAACCACAGGCTCTCTCTACTGTAGATGCCGAAAATCATTCCACTTATTTTTCTTTTTGGTACTTAAAAGATAAAGTAAATTGAAGAGGGAAAACAATAGCTACTGTCTCATTTTGACAGTCTTTTAAACATATATAATTCAGTGTACCTTATTCATATGAATACTTTTTACAAAGATGAGGAAGTTGGGATATGAATTGATTCTCATTGATGTCCTTGGTAAATGTATTTAAGTATTAAATTGTAATTTGTCTATCTCCTTGATATCTTTACCTTATTTACATAAAGTAAAATCCTCTATCAAAATTTACAAGATTTTCATATACAACAAAGTTTTGGGCCCCCACTAGACTCCTTGCCACGATATTTGGTTTGGTCTTTTTGATTCGATTGTGAGGGCTTCTTAATTTTCCTCATATGTTATGATGGAGATTTACAGTTTGGTGGTATCACTATTTTGAGGATGATTACAACTGTATTTTTTTAAACAAAGACAAATACTCCATTCTTTATAAATTTATTGTGCCCTTTCTATGTAATTCCATGAACATTTCTGGAAAAAAAATTGGCTTAATTGTTCCCATAACTTGCCTATCCCTTACTTCCTTTTACCTCTTGAGTCACTTATGACAGTTCACACTCTCCTTAAAGACCATTGCAACTTGGTGGCACAGAGGATAGAGCACCAGAAATAGAGCCAAAAAGAGTCATATTTCTGAGTTCAAATCTGGCCTCAGACATTAAATCTTTAACCTCTTTGCCTTAGTTTCTTCATCTGTAAAATAAGGTGAAGGAGGCAGAGCCAAGATGGCGGAGAAGATACACATGAATTTGTAAGCTCCCTTCTTCCCTCATTACCAATTAGTTAAATCAGCCTCAAAAATAATGCTGGACTGATAAAAACCACAAGGATTAGAAGCTCAACATACCAGCTGAAGAGAATCTGGAGTCTCTACAGAAAAGGTCAGTTCCAAGGGGAGGAAGAAAAAAGGCCAGCACAGATGGTTAGGTGCTAGCACGCTGTGGATCAGGCTGGGGAGAACTCTGGGATCAGAGAAGCCACTGAGATAGAGGAATCTGACACACACTGTTAGCTCTTCTCTGCTTATAAAACAGCAGTTCAGAAGAGAAATCAAGCCACTTTAAAATATAAAGCTAGATCCTAGAACCACCCCAATATGTAAGTGGCCTAACAGATCTTGGCATGGCTGTGAAGCCACCTTCTGTCTGAGGCTTCATCTTATGGTAGTTAAGAGCTTGAACAGCAGGGACACAGCCCAAGGCAACATCTAATCCACATAGAGCCAGGTTTGGCCTGAGGCTGGGGAATTCTAGTAGCCCTGGAATTCCCAGAGAAGCGGAACCTTTGAAGTAGAAACCCCGGACAGGGGCTTTTCACATCAGCTGCTGATATCCATGCCCCACGGGACGCATTGGCTGGGCTTTGTGTCATTTTTACTGTTCAGTCTTAAACCTCAGGGAAGTCTCTAGGACACACAGAGAGATCCTTGACTGGGTAACCCTCACAGCACAGCCATATCACCTCTGAGGCATTTCTGAGGAGGGGGGAGGGGAACTCTCTCCCAGAGCTCTCTCTTAGCTCAGGCACAGGAGCCACTGCATCCATCCAGTCTGGGAGGAAGCTGGTAAATAAGTAAATAAATAAACTTCTTACTCCAAGGGCAGACCCCAAAAGATTTTTAACAATGAGTAAAAAGCTGCAGAGAACCACTGATTTTTTCTACACAGAGAAAGAGTGGGTATCCAACCCTGAGGAAGTTAACAGCAGAGAATCAGCAGATAACACTCTAAAGGGGAATGATACTTGCCTCCCATCACATAACTCTCTCCTAGAAGAGACTATTAAAAAGTTAAGAGAGTTTGAAGAAAAATGGGAAAAGGAAAGAGAAGCTTTGATAGAGAATAACAACATTCTGAAATTTGAGTTGGAAAGAATAAAGAATTCACAGGAGATGCAGGGAAACAAAATTTGTGAATTAGAAAAGGTTAAAAAATCACAGGAAAGTAGAATTTCTGAATTGGAAAAGATAAAAAGTCTCAAGAAAGTAGGATTTCTGAATTGGAAAAAGAAAATAAATCTCTAAAAAAATTAGGGAAATGGAAAAAAAAATTAAATAGAGCAAAATAATTCATTTAAAAACTCAATTGGGCATATGCAAAAAAGAACTAAAAAAATGTGAATGAAGAAAATAACTCATTAAAAATCAGGACGGAACAAACAGAAATGAATGATTCATTGAGAACCCAAGAATCAGTCAAACAAAACAAAAAAAAAAAAAAAATGAAAAGCTGGAGAATGTCAAATACTTACTGGGAAAATCTATAGACCTGGAAAATAGATCTAGGAGAGATAATCTGAGGATCATTGGACTTCCTGAAAACTATGACCAAAAATAGAGCATAGATTCTATTTTATAAGAAATCATCAAAGAGAACTGTCCAAAGATAATAGAAACAGAAGGGAAAATAGGCATTGAAAGAATTCATCAAACACCTTCTGAAAAAGAACTCCACTATTGTGGCTAAGCTGCAGAACAATCAAACAAAGTAAAAACAAATATTGCAAGCAGCTAGAAAAAAGCAATTCAAATATCAAGGGGCCACAATAAGGGTCACTCAAGATCTGGTTGCCTCTACGTTAAAAGACTGAAGGGACTGGAACCTGATATGACGAAAGGCAAAAGATCAAGGATTGCAAACAAGAATAAACTATCCAGCTAAGTTTAGCATTTTCTTCCATGGAAGAAGATGGTCATTTAATGAAACAGAGGAATTCCATTTGTTTCTAAGAAAAAAATCAAACTTAAACAAAAAATTTGATCTACATCCACAAGACTGAAGAGAAACAGAAAAAGGAAACACACTTAAAGCAGGGAGAGACATACAGAGTAAAGGTAAAAGGTTGGAGCAGAATCTATTATGCTTCAGGTAAAGCCAAAAAAGCAGGGGTAGCCATCCTTATCTCAGATCAAGCAAAAGCAGAAGTTGATCTAATTAAAAGAGATAAGGAAGGAAAATATATACTGCTAAAAGGTAGCATAGACAATGAAGCCATATCAATACTAAACATATATGCACCAAGTGGTATAGCATCTAACTTTCTAAAGGAAAAGTTAAGAGAGTTGCAAGAAGAAATAGACAGTAAAACTATAATAGTGGAAGATCTCAACCTTGCACTCACAGATTTAGACAAATCAAACCACAAAACAAATAAGAAAGAAATTTAAAAAGTAAATAGAACATTAGAAAAACTAGGTATGATAGACCTTTGAAGAAAACTGAATGGTGATAGAAAAATATATACTTTCTTCTCAGCAGTTCATGGAACCTATGCAAAAAGTGACCATATATTAGGACATAAATATCTCAAAATTAAATGCAGGAAGGCAGAAATAATAAATGCCTTCTTCTCAGATCACAATGCAATAAAAACTACATTCAATAAGAAATTAAGGATAAATAGACCAAAAAGTAATTGGAAACTGAATAATCTGATCTTAAAGAATGACTGGGTGAAACAGCAAATTACAGAAACAATTAATAATTTCACCCAAGATAATGACAATGATGAGACATCATACCAAAATCTGTGGGATGAAGCTAAAATGGTAATAAGGGGAAATTTTATGTCTTTAGAGGCTTATTTAAACAAAATAGAGAAAGAGAAGATTAATGAATTGGGCCTGCAACTTAAAAAGCTAGAAAAAGACCAAATTAGAAACCCCAACCAAAAATCAAACTTGAAATATTAAAATTAAAAGGAGAAATAAATAATATTGAAAGTAAAAAAAAAAAAACTATTGAATTAATAAATAAAACCAAGAATTGGTTTTATGAAAAATCCAATAAAATAGATAAACTTTTGGTAAAATAAGGTGGAAAAGCAAATGGTAAACCACTTCAACTTCTTTGCTAAGCAAACTTAAAATGGGATCACAAAGGACCAAGTAAGACTGTTATGACTGACAAAAATGTAAGACTACCTATTGGGAAGAGATGAAATGTTTATAAACATTCTGTAATCATTCTTACCCCTTCTTTATTCCCAAATTGCCCAGAAATACTCCAAGTTTATTTTCCAGTATGTGGTAATCTGATTATTTGCTGATTAACTAGACCTTAAAATCCCATATATTCCCATTAAAGCTAGATCCTTCATAGGATATACTCAATCAACAAATTATCTTATTATAAGAGCAGCTTCTTTAATATAATATTTTTAAAATGGTTGTTCATCCTTCATTTTGTGAAGACATAAGTCAGGAATACTAATTAAGATCCAGATTGGAGTGCATGACCTTCGTATCTTTGATGTCTAACCAAATTCTAAGCAATACATACTGCCTGCTACAGCTGCCTTACTGGCTGTTACAACAAATTGTTCTCATTCACCCATTTCATAAGGAACATATACACATGATTGGAGTAGACAGCCCCTTAAATCACTGATAAGTTTGATGCCCTTTGGTTACCTTTAACCTGATTTAGATAGTCTGCCAAAATGGATTTACCATAGTATGACCACTGTGCATACTTCTTGTGCTTCTTGGAGCAACAGGTGAGAGTTAGGGGGAAGGTGGAAACAAAGATAGATGAGTAGCCCTGAAAAGTGCTCTTCAAGTCCTCATACAGTGGGTACTAATGTTCTCAACATCCAATAAACACCAGTGTTTGTTAAATATTTATCATCTATCTACACATGTATATATATATATATATATATATATATATATATATATATATATATATATATATATATATATATATATATATATATAGCTATATGTGTTTGAATGAATATATGGATATGTATAATAATGATGATAATGATAGAAATAATATTAGTGGTTAGAATTTATGTAATGATTTATGTCCTGCAAAACTCTTTACAAAAAAATCTTATCTTTATCCTCACATTAACCTTGCGAGGTAGAAGTTAACATTATTCACAAATTTTATAGACAAGGAAATTGATGAAGATGGAGGGTAACTTATTTGCCCAAGATCAAACAGTTAGTAAGTTACGAGGCTGGATTAAAAAAGTATAAAGTTCCTACATTAAATCTTTATATCTCATTTTTGTGCTTTCTACCTTTTAACTTCTAAGGCTTGATTGTAAGAACATAAAAACTTATTTTAACACAAAGAAAGCATTGCATTAGCAACGGTATTTTAGAGATTTAAGAATTAATAAATATTTTAAAACTGGTAATATATATTAGCTAAAATAAGAAAATTTAAATAAAAAAACAAGTGAAAATAAAAAAAAATTCAGTAGTTATATTAAGAGAGCTAATTTAAATATTTTGCTTGTATGGAAATTTTGACATTACGAGACTAAAGAAGAGACAAAAAAGAGGGGTTATCTGGATGGATCTGTATGGGTTTAATTTAATTTAATTTAATTAATCCTAGAGTATAAAAAAATAACTACCAAGATATAGAAGAAAAAGATGACTATATATACACAAGCTATCTAGGATATTGTACTGAATATTTGTATGCATTGAAGACAATATTGTTATTACCAGAATACAAAGATCAAATCTTACTCTAAATCATGTAGTTTCTATTTTCTTATAATCAAGTCTTGAAAGTTAAAAGATTATTCTCTTGGTTCTGATTCTGTTACTCTTCCTCAGTTCATAAAAGACTGTCCATGTATCTGATTTTTTTTTCACTTTTCTTGAAACACAATAGTCCTCCATTATATTCATATGCCATCATTTATGCAGCCATTCCCCAATTTGTAAAGCACCAAATCTCTGTAGTTACTTTCTCTGAGGCCCCATAGCACATTCCTAACCTTGTTTTGTTGTTTTGGCAGAGTTTTCCCCTACTTACAGTATATTGAAAGCATATTGTTTATTAAAATATTGATTCCTTAAGTCATGCAATTGCTTTGTGCTCTGGACTATTTGCCTTTGAAAAATCCTGGCTTTGATTTCAGCCCAGTTTCTGTTTCATTTATTTTGTATTTGTTTACATGTTCCTCTGGGCCAAGTTATTGTCATTACTTGTTGTAATATACTCACTATTCATTTTCTTATCCTATTCCCCTGGAGTGGTGAGTACTTGACACCAGGGTATACTGCTAAGATCCTTAGTGAGAGTGGGTGGGAGCATCATAAAAATAATATTACAAAGGTATTCTATTACTCTAGCTATGACATTTGACTCATACTTGTACCTTCCACTGTGTTGACAGAAGATGAATATGTGATTCCAGAGATATGTGCAAGAATAGAGCCAGAAAAAGATTTGTCACTTCAATAACAATTTATTTCTCCATCCTTTAAAATATTTCTTTCACATTTTAAGCTAATGAGGTAGTAAAATATTTTCCCTAAATATATATTTAGTGAGAAATTAATTAATACTTTAATATTAGAATATTTTTAAAAATGAACTATTCTGAAAAAAAATTAAAACACAGTAATTATTTGTATATCCCAAGGACTGATCAATGTGATTGAGTGAGGGTATGCAGAAAAAGAAGCACATTTTTGGATGTAACCAATGTGGGAAATTGTTTAATTGGGCCTATGTGATAGGCTTCTTCCTTCCTTTTTTTCTTTTTTTCTTCTTCCCTCCTTTCTTCCCTCCCTTCCTATTTTCCTTCCTTCCTTCCTTCCATCCTTCCTTCCTCTCTTTTCTTATTTTCCTTCCTTCCTTCTTTCCTTCCTTCCTTCTTGCCTGCCTGCTTTTCATTCTTCTTTCCTTTCCACTTCCTTCCTTCCTTCCTCCCTTCCTACTTTCCTTCCTTCCTTCCATCCTTCCTCCCTATCTCCCTTCCTATTTTCCTTCCATCTGTCCTTCCTCCCTATCTTCCTTTCTTCCTTCCTTTTTTCTTTTTTCTTCCTCCTTCCCTTCCTTCCTCTCCTTCCTTCCTATTTCCTTCCTTCCTTCCTTCCTTCCTTCCTTCCTTCCTTCCTTCCTTCCTTCCTTCCTTCCTTCCTTCCTTCCTTCCTTCATATCTATGTATAAATAAATCTATATCTATAAATCTACATCTATCTATCTATCCATCTACATACATACATATTTTAGTTGGCATGGGAGGTGAGAGGGGAATAAATGAATGTCTGATGATAGCTGATCAATTTTGCTTTATTAACCTTTTTCTCATTCATCATATATTTTTATATACAAAATATAACTTGTTGGGCAACATACCCAAGGTATCATACATTTAAAATGAATAATATAAATATCAAAAGGTATATATATATATATATATATATATATATATATATATATATATATATATATATATATACACACCTATTATCTATTTGTCTTTTCATATCCATCCTCTAGCTATTTATCTCCTTAAGCCAGTAATCATGCAGACTCATTGTCTTTCTCCAGCAATAATTCCAGTGTAACCCTTGTATTGTTCCATAGTTACAATCAAATAGCTGTAAGCCTGAAATCTGGGCCCTGAAATTCATGGTATTAGTTATTTCTTCCGGTCAAAATTATGAAGGCCCTTATTAAAACATGATTATATTTTCTGGTGAGTGCACTAACCTATGAACACTGTCCTAAATTAATTTATTCAATAATCCACTTAGATTTACAGAACAAAGTTCTGAGAGGACAAAGAAGCTTTAGGAAATAGGGAAAGAATTTCTAGAGAGGACACAGAAGAGACAGCAGGAATGGGCAGGCCTAGTTTTGATAGTTCAAAGGAAGAAGATCCCTGAAACTCCAGAGATCTGCATGAAGTCACCAAACACTTGGCTGAGAAAAGAAGCATGAATCTAAAAGAGACAAAGAGGGAAATTGATAACAGATCAGATAGTTATCTGCAAGGCTGAATGATATTGGGCTTAACTTTAATCCCTCAAGAGTCATGAAACTGTTTAGCAAACACCACTAATGACTTCATTGTGATCTATTAGGAATTGCAGGGTGATGTGAAGTTCTGAAAGTCCCTATTTCAAAAGCTGTCTATAGCAGGCTACAGCTGTTATGCTTTCAACCCTAGTTGATTAAATGATATGGCACTTTGCTAGCATCTCAGGAAAAGTGCAGCTTGCTAACATTTTCTCCCTAAGGCACTGCCTTTGTAGCACTTTGTAAAGATGGGACTCATGGCATTTAGTTAGGAGAGCAGGTGCACTAAAAGGGTCAGACACAGTGTTACTGGGAGGCTAGAACAAAATCTGAAAGAACAACTTACATGATAATACCATCTGTTGTATTTACTTTGAAGGTTAAAAAATATTGTTGTTCATTTATTCTCAAATATATACACTGGAATCATACCATTATTAGAACCCAATGCCACCTTTGCCAATTTAAATCAACTATATGAATGTTGTAAAATTATAGAGTTATTATTTTGTAGTATCAAAATAAAGATGTTATCTGTATCCAAAGGGGGAAAATATATAAATAGAAATATGTATGGAATAAATTTATATATAATGTATGTTTGTGTTTGTATACCTATTTATGTGTAATGGAAGCCATCTCTAAGCCAAGGACAAAAGGGGGGACAAAAAAGAAAAAAAAATACAGCAAAATTATTGGTATATTTTAAAACAGTAGCAAATTGTGTGTGTGTGTGACTGTTTGTATCTAATGGTAGCTAAGGCAATGATAGGAAGAAAAAAAGGTAAAAAAGAAAGAAATTCATATTAAAATTTCATTGTAAGGGGCGGAGCCAAGATGGCGGAGAAGAAACACACGACTCTGTGAACGTCCTCACTCCCTCACAACCAATTAGATAAATTAAGCCTTAGAATAAGCCCAGGACTGATAGATACCACAAGGACTGGAAACACGACTTACCAGCTGAAGAGAATCTGGAGTTTCAACAGAAAAGGACAGTCCCCAGGGGAGGAAGAAGAGAGGCCAGCACAGACGGCTGGGTGCTAGCATACACTGCCGATCGCGCTGGGAAGGTCTCTGGGATCAGAGAAGCCATTGAGATAAAGGAATCAGGCACAGGCTATTAGCTCTTCTCTGCTAATTATTTAGCAGTTCAGAAGAGAAAGTTAAAATACTTTAAAAACTCAGATTAGATTTTCCCCAGATCCTGGAGGTGACTCAGCAGATCTAGGCACCAGGGGGTGTGGCCTCAGGTACCACCTGAGAATAGTTAAGAGATTGACAAGTGGGTGGATACGGCCCAAGGCAACACACACTTCCTAGTTTAGCTGGAGGGAGTAGAACTCAGCTCCAGGAAGTCCCAGAGAAGTGGAACCTTTGAACTAGGGACCACGGTTTCTGGCAGACACATCCAGTTTGAGCACAGGGGCTTTTCACGTCACCTGCTGCAGACATCCACGCCCCACTGGGACGCATAGGCTGGGCTTTGTGCTGCCTTTACTGGTCAGTCTCAACCTCAGGGAAGCCGCTAAAACACAGCGCCCTCGGGGCAAAGCAGTGCTAATCACCTCTGAGGCACTTCCAGGGAGGGGATAGGGAACTCTCTCCCAGAGCTCTCTCTTAGCTCAGGCGCAGGAGCCACTGCATCCATCTGGTCTGGGAGGAAGCTGGTAAAGAAGTAAATAAATAATTTCCTGCCCCAGGGACAGACCCCAAAAGATTTTTAAAATATGAGCAAAAAAGCCAAAAAAAACATAGATTCCTACTACACAGAGAAAGAGCGGGTATCCAACCCCGAGGAAGTTAACAGCAGAGAGACAGCAGATAACAACCTAAAGGGGAATGATTCCTGCCCCCCATCACATAACTCTCTCCTAGAAGAGACTCTTGAAAAATTAAGGGAGTTTGAAGAAAAATGGGGAAAGGAAAGGGAAGCTATGATAGAGAATAACAACGTCCTGAAATTGGAGTTGGAAAAAATAAAGAATTCACAGGAGATGCAGGGAAACAAAATTTATGAATTAGAAAAGGTTAAAAAAACACAGGAAAGTAGGATTTCTGAATTGAAAAAGATAAAAAAGTCTCAAGAAAATAGAATTTCTGAATTGGAAAAAGAAAATAATTCTCAAAAAAAAAAATTAGGGAAATGGAAAAAAACTCAATAGAGCAAAATAATTCATTTAAAAACGAAATTGGGCATTTACAAAAAGAACTAAAAACTGTGAAAGAAGAAAATAACTCCTTAAAAGTCAGGATGGAACAAATAGAAATGAATGATTCACAGAGAACCCAAGAATCAGTCAAACAAAACAAAACAAAAAAACAAAAAAAAAAAAAAATGAGAAGCTGGAGAACAAAGTCAAATACTTACTGGGAAAATCTATTGACCTGGAAAATAGATCTAGGAGAGATAATCTGCAGATCATTGGACTTCCAGAAAACTATGACCAAAAAAAGAACCTAGATTCTATTTTACAGGAAATTATCAAAGAGAACTGTCCAGAGATAATAGAAACAGAAGGGAAAGTAGATGTGGAAAGAATTCATCGAACTCCTTCTGAAATAGACCCTAAAAAAAGAACACCACGGAATATAGTGGCTAAGCTGCAGAATTACCACACAAAGGAGAAAATCCTGCAAGCAGCTAGAAAAAATCAATTTAAATACCAAGGTGCCACAATAAGGGTCACCCAAGATCAGGCTGCCTCCACATTAAAAGATAGAAGGGCCTGGAACCTGATATTTCGTAAGGCAAAAGATCAAGGACTGCAACCAAGAATGAACTACCCAGCTAAGTTTAGCATCTTTTTCCATGAAAGAAGATGGTCATTCAATGAAACAGAGGAATTCTATATGTTTCTAAGAAAAAAACCAGACTTAAACAAAAAATTTGATCTACATCCACAAGACTGAAGAGAAACAGAAAAAGGTACACAGAACCCTTGAGAACTGTAACTCTGTTGTGGGTATATAAAAAGTACTCAAGGATAATTTGATTTTACTGATATAAAAGAAATAAAGGGGGGTATAGTAAAGGGAAGTAGTTGGGTTCAGAAAAAGGGGAAGGAATGATAAAAAGAGGGAAACTACATCCCAGGAAGAGGCATAGAAAATACACCATATCTGAGGGAACTTAGTGAGGGGGAGAATCATTGTGTGAATCTTACTCTCATCAGGAGAGGCTCAAAGAGTAAATAATTAACATATTTGTTTTTCAGAGAATTTTCTCTCACCTCATTAAAAGGGGGGAGAGGAAAAGGGGAAAGGAAAAGGAGAATAAGTGAAGGGACTTGGAGGGAGGGGGGAGGGATACTAAAAAAAAAAGAGGGAGGGTTGCGCGTCACAAGGGGGGTCTGTAAATTAAATATCGGGGAGGGGGATCAGGGGGGTCAAGGGAAAAAAGCATAATCTGGGGATAATATGATGGCAGGAAATACAGAATTAGTAATTTTAACAGTAAATGTAAATGGGAAGAACGATCCCATCAAATGGAGACGGATAGCAGATTGGATCAAAAAGCAGAACCCTACAATATGTTGTCTACAGGAAACACACTTAAAGCAGGGAGATACATACAGAGTAAAGGTAAAAGGTTGGAACAGAGCCTATTATGCTTCAGGTAAAGCCAAAAAAGCAGGGGTAGCTATCCTTATCTCAGATCAAGCAAAAGCAGAAGTAGATCTCGTTAAAAAAGATAAGGAAGGAAACTATATCCTGCTGAAAGGTAGCATAAATAATGAAGCCATATCAATACTAAACATATATGCACCAAGTGGTATAGCATCTAACTTTCTAAAGGAAAAGTTAAGAGAATTGCAAGAAGAAATAGACAGTAAAACTATAATAGTGGGAGATCTCAACCTTGCACTCTCAGATTTAGACAAATCAAACCACAAAACAAACAAGAAAGAAATTAAAAAAGTAAATAGAACATTAGAAAAACTAGGTATGATAGACCTTTGGAGAAAACTGAATGGCAATAGAAAGGAATATACTTTCTTCTCAGCAGTTCATGGATCCAATACAAAAATAGACCATATATTAGGACATAAAGATCTCAAAACTAAATGTAGGAAGGCAGAAATAATAAATGCCTTCTTCTCAGATCACAATGCAATAAAAGCTACATTCAGTAAAAAGTTAGTGGTAAATAGACCAAAAAGTAATTGGAAAATGAACAATCTCATCTTAAAGAATGACTGGGTGAAAGAGCAAATTATAGAAACAATTAATAATTTCACCCAAGATAATGACAATGATGAGACATCATACCAAAATCTGTGGGATGCAGCTAAAGCAGTCATAAGGGGAAATTTTTGTAGTAGCTAGAAATTGGAAGATGAATGGATGTCCATCAGTTGGAGAATGGTTGGGTAAATTATGGTATATGAAGGTTATGGAATATTATTGCTCTGTAAGAAATGACCAGCAGGAGGAATACAGAGAGGCCTGGAGAGGCTTAAATCAACTGATGCTGAGTGAAATGAGCAGAACCAGAAGATCACTCTACACTTCAACAACAATACTGTATGAGGATGTATTCTGATGGAAGTGGAAATCTTCAACATAAAGAAAAACCAACTCACTTCCAGTTGATCAATGATGGACAGAGGTAGCTACACCCAGAGAAGAAACATTGGGAAGTGAATGTAAATTGTTCTCACTAATATCTGTCTGCCCAGGTTGCATGTATTGTGCAACAAGAAAATGATATTCACACACATGTATTGTACCTAGACTATATTGTAACACATGTAAAATGTATGGGATTGCCTGTCATCGGGGGGAGGGAATAGAGGGAGGGGGGGATAATTTGGAAAAATGAATACAAGGGATAATATTATTAAAAATATATATATATATATATATATAATAAAAAATTATTAAGTAAAAAAAAAATTTCATTGTATATTTTAAAGGAAGGGCAAGTTGTATATAGTAAATTTGTAGTTTCATGTGCAATCATCTTTCTATTGTACTATATAATGGAAATGCTTATTTTACCCCATAAATTAAAAAAAAGAAAAAAGAAAAAACCTTATATATTTTAAGTATTTCAAAATGCATTTTACTTATCATTTGTTATGTATCTAGGTGCAAGGCAGTGCTCAAAGTCCTGATATTATAGTAATCCTTCTCTTCAAGAAGGTTACAGTCTGTTAGAGGAGGAATGCAATAAATAGGTAATTCAGGTACATTCAATTCAATTTAATGAAATTGCTTGAACAATTATTGCTGTCAAGCATTATACTAGTAATACAAAGACTAGATGGCATAGTAGATTGATATATAGAAAAAACATTAATAAATGCATTAATAAATAATATGTAAATCAATGAGCTATTCTTTTCTGTCAGGGAGCTTTCTTGCTAATAACATATATATATATATATATATATATATACATATGTATATAAATTATTGCAAAATAGATCTGTCAGTGGAATAATATTGGGTAGATTAATAATTATATATACACACACAAATATATACATACATGTATGCATATATATACTACTGTGTGTATGTATATATATATATATATGTGTGTATATATATGTATATACATACATATATATATATACATGCACACTCATACATGAATGCATGCAGACTTTCAAATATACACAAAGCGATTCCAAAAATGGATCACTAATTTTGTAAAAAAAAAAAAAAAAAAAAAAAGGCATCTGAACTGAATTTTAAGAAGCTATTGAATGAAATGATCAGTCTAAACTTCATTAATGTAACAACTACACAAGTTTCAAAAGATTTTAGTTGGAAAAAATGGCTACATTTTCTGTAATTTCAAACTTTGTTACATTGATATTTGTAGGTAGTATTTTATTGACACATTGAATTTGATATTTTGACCTCATTTTTTGTTTTTCCCGATTGCCAATTATCTGTGATACTATAATTAAACTTTAAATGCAGCTCATACTTGTATCCTCAAAACCAACATAGGGCTCAGTAAATGGTCATTATCAACTGAATTTAGGGTTCAGTAGTAAACCATAAGTGCTTCTTAGAACTGTTTACATTATTACTATGCCACAATAATATTAAATACAAAGTAATGGTAAGGACAGAAAGAATTGGAATAATGTAGCTCTGGTTGTTTTTGGTCATCTTAGGTTATTGGTCTTCAGTGTAATTTCTCTTTGACTCATTACATTCTTCCTCGTTTTAAGATGACATTTGGGATATTTATGTTTCAAATATATATTTCTGAAGTAATGCATGAGGAAACAAAGTATGAATTATCTCTTTATAGCCCAAAAAACAAACAATGTACAAGCTAGACAGATCAAATACAAGGAGGAATTTGTTCTAAAATGGATCAGGTTTTCTGGTTTTGTTGAGTTTCCTAGTTTTTTTTTTTTTTTTTTTTTTTTTTTGTTTGTTTGTTTGTTTTTTGTTGTTGTTGTTGTTGTTGTTGTTGTTTCCTGAACTATATTCTTACTTCACAGATCTTGCCATTAAATGATGATTTTTATTGGACTAAATGTGAGGGCTCCTTTGATTTAGCAAACTGAACTAAGCTCTAAGGGGCTTCACTTCCCCTTGTTGACTTCTTATGTATCAAATGAGTCATAGGGACTTAGGTACTCTGGAGGATATGTCTCCTTCCCTGTATTATGGGTGACTGGCCTTTTTAAAAACTAAATATAGGGACTAAATGGATTACATTTAAAAGCTATATTTCAATTTTGGAGCTTACTGAGAAAACACTGAAAATCCAGGTTGTTAAGAAAAGCATTTTATCTAAAGTTATCAGGGGTACTCTGGCTTATTTGCTTAATCAACACTTTTCAGGATTCATATTTATATATGTGTAGATGTTTACATGCATGGTTTGATACATATATGGTTTTATTACATGAAATAGTGAATTATACACATTCATGGAGGTATGTGGGAGTGAATATGTAGAATTAATGAATAAGAAATATGTTTATTCTGGATCAGCTATACAACTAAATATGAATTTTGCATACAGGCCTTCCCTAAGCAGAATGAATTGTTTACCTATAGCCAGGTTTATTATTTTCAAGTTAAGACAGAGTTAAGAAAAATAATATTAACATTTCAAATTAGTTGTTTTCTACTCTGAATTTTGTTGTTGTTTTTAAATCTGACAGTGTGATTCATGTTCACATTCGGATAGCTTTCTTTAATCAATTTGACTAAGAGACAGTAGTTCACATAGCAGTAATATTCAAGAATTATGTGGTTTTGTTTTCCTCTTCTAAACTCTTTTAAATGTGAAAGATTGATTGCAGCTCTTATTACATTTAGAAAATTTAATTTTTAGTGTTCTTGTAAACAAGACCTTATGGAGTTTTGTTTTGTTTGGCTTTGTTTTCCTGGAACTCTTAGCTGTAGGGATAAGGGGAGGGTTTGTACCAACAATTTAAAAATGATCTTATTATATGGGGAATGATGGGGTAAAGTGTCTTTTTTTGTTTGTCTAGTTCATCAGATCAATCAATAAGTCTTTGGGTAAAGTAGTGTTATAAAGGGATTTGACAAATTGGTTCTCTATATAATTAGTTTTCCCAGAGGCTACTTGGACAACATATCAAGTTATGGTAACACTTGATACCATAAAATTTATATTCAACTATTAAAGCAGGTGCTCACCCTCAGTTATCAATGAATTTATTATCTATTCCTGTCTTTTAATCACTAAATGGTAGAACTGGAAAGAATTTAATGGTCATGCAGTTCAAATAATGTGTTCTCCCTCTAATTTTTCTACTATGTCATACATAATAAGTAGTATCCAAAGACTAAAGATCTTTAATGAAGTTGAGACCATTATCACCCAAAGAAATCCCTTTTACTTATGGATAACTCAAATTAGAAATACTTTATTTACTTTTCTCTACTCATGACAAAAACAAACAAACAAAAAACAACAACAATTCGACTTCTTATTGTTGAATAAAAAGAAAACTTTTATTTTAAGTAAAATTCATTGTACATAATAGAAAAATATATAATTGTGACAGTTACAATTCCTTTCAAAAAAGAAATCTAATGATTTCATTCATTTTAAAGTTTTAGTAATTTAAACTTTCCCCCTGATTAACCTTGAACTTGATACATTGTCATCTGAATTTTGTTCAATAAAATAGGCCATCAGCCATGTTACAAATTCATTAATTAGGTAAATCTTCCTTCCAAAGATACAACATTCAGAGTCAGAAGTTCTAATTGTTAAATATGTTCTATATAAGACTAATAGTGGGGAATCCTTAAGGTCAATTTCAAGCCACAACAAGAGCATATTTCGGATTTTCTTTTTAAGAAACATCCATCAAGAAAGATTTGTGTTGCTCTAATTAGTCTAAATTCTAATTCTTTCTGGATTAATTTTTTTTTCTTCTTCCAAAAAAACTTCTAGATTGTAAATGTTTTAATTGATCAAATTATTTTAACTTAACATAGCTACTTCTGTCATTCTGTCTCTGTCTCTTTCTGTCTGTCTGTCTGTCTGTCTCTTCTCTTATTCTTACTGCCAGACTGAAAAGAGTAAACTGCTTATTGATAGATCCATTAGTCTCAGTTGTGATGTGATCAGTTCTTGTTATAAAAATTGCTAACTAGCAATCCTGATGTCCAGATATATTTGATTGAGTGGGAAATTTGTGGAGCACAACACAGATATATACTTTAGTAAGATCTGTAGTCTAACTATAGGAACTAATACTTATTAGAAGAGGTATACTTTGTTCTTTTTCTTCCCCTCATTCTTCCTGTCCTGTCCTCTATTTAGCCAAAAAACTTATTCTTTCACCATGGTCTCCTTTATATAGAAGATAGGAATAATTCTTCTCAGTTCATTCTAGGGAAGAAATAGATGGTCCTAGAAATAAAGCACCAACCACTTTAATTTAAGTAATGATAATGATGTGAATAGGAAAGATGAAACATTTGCCATAATAAAGAGATTTCTGGTGATGACATTATCTGGTGATGAGCCTATCTCAGGCAGGTAATATTGAAGATTATTGTAGGGATGAAAGCAAGAAAGCATTGGGGGGAAAAAGATGTAAGCAATGCCAGGAAGCAGTACAAACCAAGTTCAAGAGGAAAGAACAAACTAATGGTCAGTGCAAAGTCCAAAGTTTCACAAAATTATGATACAGGGAGAGACCAATAACCAGGCTGAGCCATGAAAAAAGGAAAAGCTTGACAGTATGTGCACATGGGGTGCAAAATTCCTACAGTATTATAGGACTCCTGATTCAAAGTATTGGTGTCTATTAGTCTGACAGAAAGGACTGCATACACCCATCAGTTCCATACTGGAGGAGACAAAAAGAGATCAAAACTTCTAACAATAAAACAGCTCAAACTCAGGGATTCTGACAAAATGAATGGATTAATCTTAATCACTTTATTAGGGACAAAGAAGCTTAACCACATCATCCAAAAGTAACAGAAAGAAAGTAGAATATAGCCCAAGAATAAAATCACAATACAGAAATTAAGCTAGAGATAAAAACACAGAAAAAAAGAATGTAAAACATAAAGAAGAAATAATATGGATTGAAAGAAGTCCAAGAGACATTTTCCCACCTCTAATGTTTACTGTGATTCTCTGTTCAAATTCTGTAACCACTGCCTATCTCAGTTTCCTCATCTATACAATGTAGATAATAATAACATCTACCTTACAGGGTTGTTGTGAGAGTCAAAGTATTTTACAAATATAATCTGTTATATATATATATATATATATATATATATATATATATATATATATATATATATATATATATATATATATATATATATATATATATATATATATATATAATATAAAATAAATAGAGGCAGTTAGATGGTGTAGAGGATAGAGCACTAGCCCTGAAGTCAGGAGGACCTGAGTTCAAATCTTCCTGGTTGTGTGACCCTGGGTAAGTTACTTAACCCCAACTGCTTCAGCAAAAATAATAATTACAATAATATAACTTTAATGTATTATGTAAATATTAATTTTCTTCTTTCTGTTGTCATTATTATTGTGTTTAGATAAGTCAAAAGAAGAGAGTAACTCTACAACAATTTTAAAGAGAGTTTCAATGGAAAAGATGTTCAAAATAAATAACCCCACAAGATAATGAGAATATTTGGGAGAAAGGAATCAAAAATTATAAAATAAAACATTTGTAAAATGATAACTAAAGACAAATGAATATCAAGTATTAATAACTTAGAAAAGATGATGAAAAACCTTTTTTTTAAAAATTAGAATGGACCAGGCATAAAGTAATAGCTTCATAAGGAAATAAAAAATCTTAAAATATAAGAAGATTGAAAAAGAAACAAAATCAAAAACAACAGAGCTGAAAAGGGAATCATTAGATTATCTTAAAATCATGCCACTGCCCCCCTTCCAAAATAATACTAGATAACACATTCCAAGAAACTATAAAGAAAAATGATTTAGAGCTCTTAAAATTATGAGGAAAAAAATTAAAATAGAAAGAACCCAACAATCGTATCCTTAAAATGTCCCAAATAAATACACGGGAACATCATAATCAAAATTGCAACTATCACAAATACAGTGAGATCTAAACAATTGGAAAAAATATCAAGTGCTCCTGTGTAGGTAGAGCGAATATAATAAAGATGACAATATTACCTAAAGTAATCAATTTATTTAGTACTACAACAATCAGATTCCCAAGAAACTATTTTAATGACCTAGGGAAAATAACTACAAAATTCTTCTGGAAGAACAAAAGATCAAGAATTTCAAGGGGAGTAATGAAAAAAAAAAAAAAAAAAAGATCAGTTGGAGAATGACTGAATAAATTGTAGCATATGAATGTTATAGAATATTATTGTTTTAGAAAAAATGACCAGCAGGATGAATACAGAAAGGCTTAGAGAGATTTACATGAACTGATGCTGAGTGAAATGAGCAGAACCAGGAGATCATTATACACTTCAACAACAATACTATATGATGATCAATTCTGATGGTTGTGGCTCTCTTCTACAATGATAGGATCCAAATCAGTTCCAATTGATTTGTAATGAACAGAACCAACTATATCCAGAGAAAGAACACTGGGAAGTGAGTGTGGACCACAACATAATATTTTCACTCCTTCTGTAATTTTTTGCTTGCATTTTTGTTTTTTCTTCTCTGGTTATTTTTATCCTTTTTCTAAATCTGATCTTTCTTGTGCAATAAGATAACTGTATAATATGTATACATATATTGTATTTAACATATACTTTAACATATTTAACATGAATGAGACCACCTGCCATTTAGGGGAGGGAAAGAGGGAAAAAGTTGAAACAGAAGTTTTTGCAAAGGTCAGTGTTGAGAAACTCCCCATGCATATGCTTTGTATAAAAAAAGCTATAATGAAAAATAAATAAATAAAAATTGAGACTGTCCCAGATCAAAGAAGAAAAAAAAACTAGAAGCAGCTAAAAAGAAATAATTTAAGTACTAATGAAAAAATTGTTAGGATCACATTAGACATGGCAGATGGAACTGTGAAGGAGAGGAGAGCTTGAAATATGATATTTCAGGCATGGAAAGAAAATGGCTTAGAATCAAGAAATACTGGTATGGAAAAACTGAGTATTGTCCTATAGAGGGGAAAAGATGTATTTTTATGAAATAGTAGACTGATAAACTTTCCTAATGAGAAAGCCAGAATTTTGAAGAAATCTTTGATAAATAGAATAATCAAAAAGAAACATATATAAATGTCACAAAATAGATAGATTATTTCCATTTAAATAGGGGGAGAAGAATCAAATGTTCTATCAAAACTCTGTCTTCATGGTCACAAATAAATTAAATTGGATGCATTGAAGACCTGTGAATGGTCTTATACTATTTTTATTGTCTGAGGACGAGATGGAAATAGAGAAGAACAAGGGATCATGTCAGAAAGAAAATGAGGGAACTTAGTGTCTAACTAATAAGGTGCCAAAGATGAAGAAACTGGAAAGAAGAAGGGATGAAGGAGAGACATTCCATGAAACTCACTGACATCACTACTCAACAAACAAGAATATATGCCAACAGACACATGGCTATATACACACATGCATACTCACACATTTCATTTGCTAGAAAAGTATATTAAACTAAAAAAAGAATCAGGTGGAAAAAAATCTCCTTAAGAGGGATGTCAGGTAAGGGAGGAAATAATTATAAGTAATTGAAGGAAAAACATATATAACATATATATATATTTTTTTTTTCTTTTCTTTTTTTTTCCCCCTGAGGTTGGGGTTAAGTGATTTGCCCAGGGTCACACAGCTAGGAAGTGTTAAGTGCCTGAGACCAGATTTGAACTTGGTTCCTCCTGAATTCAGGGCTGGTTCTCTATCGACTGAGCCACCCAGTTGCCCCCTATAAATTTCAAACTATAATAAATGTGAGACTAGAAAAAAAAGTCAACAAAAGAGAATATTTCAATTCAATTATATAAATTAAAATGTGTTAATCTAATTATTAATATTGTATTACACAATACATCTCTTATAATTTAAGCAAATTCTTCTTGTGCTAACTTTTCCTTATTTGTAGAGAATAAATAGTATGGCAGAGGAGAAGGAAGAAAAAAGAAAAAGAGGATGAGAAAATACAAAATTAACCAATAATGTAAAGTACATGGAAACAAGCTCAGTTCGAGAATTTTGAAAGGTAATTTTACTAATAAGTGACATTGATTAAAATGCAAAGCCAGGTTTCTGATTCCAGATTCAGTGAGCTTTACAAAGCAAATTATTTTTATTTTATTATTTTTACTATTAAATGTTAAAATTTGAATTCACTATTTTTATGCACTTTACTATAGAAAGACACTAAGAAAAACATATCTTTGATAATAAAAATACCTTGAGGACAACTTGCTGGAATTGTTTTTGTTCTTTTTTTTTCATCTTTATTTATTTATTCATTTATTTATTTATTTTTGCTCTGAAGAGACTAAAAAGTGCCTGTTTTTACAAAGATCATAGATTTCAGGACATGAGAAAAAGCTGATGTGTATCTCAGGGACAGACAGGTTTTCAGAGACTGAGGAAAACACATCTAAGCCTTTAATAGATCACTCATTAGTAGCTACTTGACAAATGGCAGTCAGTAGATGAAAATTAGTTATTACTATGTACCATTTTAGCTAGATAACAATTCCTTTCCCTAACAATTTTTGACTACTTTTGAATTCTGTGGTTACCAGATAATTATTTTTATTTTATTTGGTCTATTAATCTGTTTTGCATTGTAGTTATTTTCAAATACCACTCAGACAAATTTTCCTAATAATAAAGAAAATTTAACCAAAATCCAATAATAAAACCAATATATCATAGTGTATGTCCACTCATATGCAATTACTTATGGAGTAGTTTGTTTAGTCATTCTTCATATGATAGACAATCAATCACTTGATTTCTATTGCCATGGGGTTTTGGAGACAAATATTATATTAAAAATAATCTTGTCCAACCATTTAGGTTTTATATAGAAAGGAAGAACCTGAGGGATTATGTAAATTTCCCAAGGAATGTCCAAGGCCAGAATAAACTCATTCAAGCATCCAAATTCTCACAACTAAGGACTCATTCCATAATAGCAAAAGACTGGCAGATATGATTTAATCTGAAATTAGATTCTGGACTTATTCCCCAGTAGTTAGAATGTTCCTACTGTATTAATCTCCTCATTCCTCTGCTACCAAATCACCAAATGCTAAAGAACAAACTCTTTCCTCAAGTCAGGGTATCCATTCCCAACCTATCTACAAAAATTTTACTCCATTTCTGTACTGTTCCCCACTGTTCTCCTTGTAATATCTGATCTATACTTAACAAACTTCCTTTCATCTTGCACTACTGTCTATCTTTCTTATTCCATTTCCTTGAATCTCAGAGCCAACTCTTTCTAGTTAACACTGGGTACCTGTATATGATTTCTGCTATTGGTTACATTTTTACCCATATAATTGTCAGTCATGCTGAGTGAGGTGATTGTAGTTGTAGTGGAAAAGCACTCAACTGTCACTCTCTAGCCCCCTTCTACTTTAATCAGTAACATTTTTTCTTTGAGGCTCATGTACTCCAGACATCACCCAATTCAAATTCTGGTGGCCATTATTTAGCAACTCCTAGGACATCATCCTTCCTTTTCTAATGAATTCACTGAATAGTTCATAGTATCCTTCAGTTCAGTTCTGTTGTTTATTATAGAGGATCTCAATATACATATTTTTGTTCTCTAAAATGCCCAAAGTACTCATCCTTCCATAATTTATTTCTCCATTCAACAACAGGTATATATCAGTGTGGTCAGATCATTGATCTTGAAAATATTTACCCCTTCTTTTTTTTCTCTTCCATGTTCAAAATCTCATATTTTTAAGTCAACAATAATCTCTTCATCTCTTTTGTTAGGTTCTTAAATCTATTTTATGTCTCCATTGTAACTTCCAATTATACATCTTTAAAATTAATTGAAGCTATCATTTATGCCTTGATTATACTCTCCTGCATTACATATTCTGACCTCATTGTAAACCAATTCAACTCTACACCATCACTATCTTTCTAGTTCCTTATATCCTTGTTTTATTGTTGATTTTCCCTAGCTAAACTTTAATTATAGATTACTCTAAACATCTATGTTTTTTACTCTTCCAAGATATCTCTAAATAGAATAAGAGCTGATTAAAAAACAAAAAAACAAAAAACAAAAAAAACTAGGTTGACTATGTAATATCCTACTTTACTTTTTGGAGGTCTTTGGACCAGCCTTTGTTTCAGCAGAGTAGTCTCCACGAGAATAGCCAGGTGATAAAGCCCAAAAGTCTTTATAGTCTTTCTTACAGTCTGCCTCCTTGACTAGAGCTCAGCTAGCTTTCTGGAGGCCCTTCAGATGGGCCTTGATCTTAATAGGGGAAGCTCTAGCCTCCAGTTTTCTATCTTCTCTGAGTTTGTCTCCAAGTCTGTTGGATCCCCCACTCTATGTCTGAATCTGACCTCTGTGGGCATCCTCTAAGTTTTATGGTAGTCTTTTCTCTGTACTTCCATAATCTTTTTTTTTTTTTTTTTAAGACAGCCTTTTTCTCATTGTCTTTCTTCCTCTCACTCCTAATCATTTCCTCTCCTTTTTATTCTTTCTCTCTCTGTCACACACACATATGTATATGAATATATATATTACATATATACAAAAACATTTTTGAGGAGGGAGGGTCTTTCCAACAAAATGATTTTTCTCACTCTTTTTCATTCATTCTCTATTACATCTTCTCTAGATTCTCTAATTTATCATTCCTATAATACCTTCTTTCTCTCCTTTCCCTGCATTCCTCATGTAAGACTGAGGTATTCTCAAGGTATTCATAAAATAATTTGTCTTCTTGTGAACATTATAGAAAGTTTCTTACTGATCGCTCTCTCTACATTTATTCACATCTGTATTTCTCTTGTTTGAAGTATTTAAGAAACAGATAATCTCTTCAGTTATGACTTTTTAAAGATGTTTTAATTGTCTCTTTATTATTGAAATCCATCTTTTTTTCGGATATGGTTAAGATCACTTTTGCAGCATACTTCACACTGAGTTGCATCTTAAGCCATAATGCTCTTCAGAACACATTATTTTATCTCCTACATTTTTTATAAGGCACAGTATAATTTTTTTACTATCCAAATGTCCTTCCTTTTGTTTTTAAAGGTCTTTCTCCTAATCACTAGCAGAACTTTTTTTCTGAGCAAGCTCACTTTTTTCTTCTGTAGGTCACCTGTGAATTCTTTTAGTTAGTGTTTCATTTTCCAAGTCTTTAAGTTCTAGACCATTTTCATATTATTTCCTTTATCTTGATGTTACATTTCCCTTGTTGCTGTTGTGGTTGCTTTGGTTGTTGTATTGTTTTCTTCTGGGAGACCAATGATTGTTTGGCTTTGTGAATTCTATCTTTGAAAACACTATGCTTTATTTACATAGTGGATGTATTTTCTTATAATGTTATTGTGGGTTTTCTTTTTTTACTTCTAGATTATCTTTTATATTCATTTTTTCAATTTATTTTTCTTTCATTTATTTATTTGATGAGACATGCCATCACAAATTATATTTCCAATTTTTCTATTTATCTCTCTCTTTTTTTTTTTTTTTTTTTTTTTTTTTTTGCTGTATGGGCCTAAATTTTTTCTCTTATAATAATTCTCATTTCTCCTTTGAACTATTGAGGAAAAACATGTTGTGGTTCCATGTTTTCATATCCTGCAGCTTCTTCTATCTCAGCAAGTATTTCACCATTTACCATTTCCTGGTAAGCCTGAACATTTTAAAATGGTTACTGATAAATATTTTCCAATTAATAGATTTTAGGAATGCACTTCCAATAATAATAATCAGGATAGATTTCAGTAGAATGGAAAATCTTTCAAAGACTTTTCTTATCATTCTTAAATAAAGAAGTGTAAGTGATTAAATCAAATTTGAGAGGGTGGGAAACATTCCTATAAATATATTAATCAAATTTCTTTTTGAAGTTTAATTTTGCAATACATTATTTATTAACTTATATGAAAACCTATCTCTTGATGGTTTTTCAAGTTTTAGGACCAAAAATATGCAGCTAAGTGGGACATTTGCATCTTACCCAATTTTCTTCATTTTTGAGTGCCTTGCAAAAAAGCACTATAACAGTAAACAAAAACTATTTACAGACCCTGCATCCCTAAATAAAAACCAAAAATATGCAATTTAAGGAACTTTTTGAAATGAAAAAAGATAATTTACCAATAGTTGCTGATGATTGATGTAAGAATAATTTAATTCAAATTTTCTATTGGCTATCATTTGTCATGAGTCATCTTTTATTTAGGCACTATCTATAAATAGGTATGTACCATAGAAGACTAAAACAATACTAGAAAATATCATGTAATATAATCAAATTTACTTTCTGTTTTTAATTCTATATAGTTTATTATTTAAATATTCATTATTCTTTTTTTCATCACTGCTGATATTTTCTTCTGACCTTTGTGTGACCTTAGTATGATCTTAGATCATTAAGACAAGCATTCTGAAAACATGTATTTGTCCTCAAATTAGAAACTTCTGATTTTCATATTTATATTTTCCTGAGACTTTCTTAGATTACAAAATTAAATGGAAAAGTATTCTAAGTGCAAAATTATTGTGATGGTAATATTAGCTATAATGCTAATAAAAAATAACATTCATATAGTACTTTAAGGTTTGCAAAGCATCTTACCTCATTTGATCCACATAACTTGTAAATTAAAATGCTTATCTTCATTTTAAAGTTAAGAAAACTAAATTCCAGAGGGATTAAGTGACTTCCCCAATGTCTTACTAGTAAATATATGAAGCAGGATTTAAATTCAGATCATTTTGACATCAAGGACACCAATTCATTGGAATACCAATTTGCCTCCTAGCGAAGAAGTAGATGTTTGCACATGTTTGCATATATTAAGTAGAAACAAAATTTGGTAGGTATTTACATGAAAAAGCATTGATAGCTTGCTTGTAAAATATGCATAAAATATTATTATTATTATTTGTTGGATTATTGATTCTTTTAATCCCATTACAAACTTTAAAACTTTACCTTCCTCTATAATTGAGGCTCCCAAAACCCAAAGTTGCCTTAATAAAGATCCTATAGTAATCCTCTGTAATATTACACATACACACACACACACATACACACACACACACACACACAAAAGTATTTCATCCTATTATACTTAACTTCTCTTATATAACAAACATTTGAAAATGATGAGTTGTAAGGATTGTAAGAATCTTGAATGAGCTATACTTCTCAATATCAACCTTATGCTGATTCCATGTTTGCAAAGCAGTGAATTTTCCCAAGATTCTTAGAAACAATTATGTTGTTCAAACTATTTGATGAAATAGTCCCCCAAACTGCATAAAGTCTAAAGAGAACAAAATGGAGGAAAAAATTCACCAGTATATCAACATATACTACAAATTTGAAATAAAAAAGAATATCTTTCAGTTGGGTAATCGATGAGGAAGCTGTTTTATGTGAATATATGAAATACCTTTATACCACCAGAAAAAGAAATATAGAAATAGAGTTCAAAGAAAAATTGATATCATACAACTTGTATGAGCCAAAGAAAGTAAGCAAAACCAGTAAACCTATCTATCTTCACACATATATACACACACATATGTGCATACATACATATATAAATATGTAGTAATAACTCTAACAAGAACTCTTTCTCCCCTTGCTAAAATACAAAAAGTATATGTCAAGTACATATCACATTTCAGACATTGTACAGTGTTAGACATATAAAGGCAACAATTAAAAATTTCCATCAAAAACTTTATATTCTACTAGGAACAAAAACTTTGATGACTTGTCATGTCAAGGTAACCTTTTTCCCTTTATCTACTTAAGACAGTTAATGAAATATACCTCCTTACTCTATGTAGAGAGATTGAAGATTTAGGGGTGGGTAGAATTCCAGAACTATGGAGAAGTATACTTGAAAGAAGGTGTTAACTCAGTGAAATTGATAAGACAATGGTTATCTAGTTTAGCATGGTGATAAATAGCTCTCTAGTTCACTACATGTACATAATATTTAATATAGTTCTACAAGATTGACAACTCCTATGATGTAATTATAATAGAGTATATAAGAGCCAACAAGGAGTGGGAGAGAGACATTCCATCTTTGATCAGCCTCATGGTGGCTCTCCTGTTTCCTGCACTTTAAGACATTCCATCTTCCACCATCCTCCTGTATTTTCCTCTACTGAGACCAAGGCCCATCTGAAGGGCTTCAGAAAACTAGCCAGGGGCCCAGGCTAAGAGACAGCGAAGGAGACATTAAAGACTTTTGGACTTTATTCCTGGCTATTCTTGTGGTGATTATTCTGCTGAAACCAAGGCTGGTCCCAAGACCTCCAGAAAGCTAACCAGAACATTACAGAGAGTGAATGGAGGAAAGATAAAACATATGTTCAAATGCAATTAATGAATCATTTGCTTTAGTTTACTATTTTTCTTTGTTATGGGAAAAGACTCATTGGACCTAGGGAGCTCTAGAGATATTAAGATAAATATTTTAAAAAGCAAAAAAAAATTATTTGAGTTTTTACTGTTTTTCTTCCTTCCACTACTTATGACATATTTAAGATATATTTTAGGAATTTTAGGGTCAATATATTTTACTACTTTATGTGCATTGAAACAGTAAATTATGCTGTTAAAGACATTGTATTAATATCAAATCCAACCCAACAATGTAGTAGAAACTATGCATTTGTCATAAGATTAATTTGTCCCATTACACATTAACTAGAGACAATCCTATTTTATTGTTTCTCTTCAAAGTGTATTTCTGAAGAACTTCTTTGTTTTAGCAAAGGGACTCAAAGTCCCCCCAGTCTTATTCTTGACATCTTTTTTGAGACTGATACAGAAAGACTGGTGTATAAAATTTAAAATAAAAATGAAATTAATATAGTCCTTTCTTTTCTCCCTCAAGTGCCAGGTCATTCCCCCCCTCTCCTTTCTCTCTTTAATAGAACAACCACAATGCTTTAGAATTCTTTGGTTCATTGTTAAATTTTTTTATTTAAAAAGAGAAAAGCTTTTTAGCGTCTGATAATTACTTTTTTGAAAGCATTTGAGGCTTTCCTAGTAAATTATTTAGTATATTATCTATCTGTAGACAACACAAAAGCAAAAACATCCGAGCCTGAAATCAAAATAAAGATTTGCAGTGTTTAAAAATGTAGTGGTAATGGTTTCCTATAGAGGAAACACCTGTTAATAGTAAAGAATTAAAAGCACATTCCAAATACCACAAAAGTGAATAAAAAGAGCTCAAGGCACTACTCAGACAAAGGAATAGAGAAAAATCACCAACAAAGACAATCAATCACACCAGCAAGCCTTGATGAAATGTTTTCACTACTTGCAAACAACAAAAGGTATCTTTCAGTAAGGGAAAAAAATCCTCAGGGACAGTTCTGCTGATTAATTATACAAATAAATTGCCTCTTTAGTAACAAAGTGCTTGCAAATAACATTTCAAATACAATTTTAGCATTCATTTGAGTAGATTTTATGCAGCCCTTTTACAGTTAAGTTTTCTTTCATTGGAGAAGTTTTAAGATAAATTTATTTTATAAAATTAAATTCTTTTAATTATGGGGTCTTATTTAAAGTATGGTGTTTGAATAGTAACATAATGTAAATTATGGACATGGAAACGTTGAAACATTGAAAAATCTGTATTTCTAGGTCCCTTAATATTTGATATATGATACAATCATACTTCAGGGAAAAAAAAAAAGGAAAAGGACCTTACTAGATGAAGATCTCAATAATACAACTATCAGGGACTTTGTGATCCAGATGTGGTCAGTAGATCTAGAGTTTCAGCCTAATTGTATGCAATTATCTCTGACCTATGTGAGAGGAAAGCTGGGAAAAAATCTTCTCACTACTCTATAAAAGTCTAGTTTTTCCTCTCTGTAGACAATGTAACTTTTGTATATATTTGTGAGTTTAGGGTTTAAATATTTGCCTAGATTTTTCTCACTCTATATAAGATAATTATCTTTTCCCCAAATGCTCCTACTGTCTTCTCAGGGACATTGCAACATGTCAGATTTCTTCAAGAATATAGTTGTTCAGTCATTTTGGTTATATCTAACTATAATCTTATTTGGGGGGTTGTGATTTTCTCCTCCACCTCCTTTTCCAGAGGAGCAAACTGAGGCAAATAGGGTTAAGTTATTTGCATAGATTAACACAGGTAGGAAGTAAATTTCTTAATCCAGATTTGAACTCAGGCCTCTCTGATTCCCAATCTTGGTGTGAGGTCTTCAATGTTAAGTATGGTTCACAAAGGAATTGATAAAAATTAATCTTAGGCAAGCAGGAAGAAGGCTCTCATTATGGAGATCTGTTTGGTTCCCACCCTCTAAGGGTAATCCACTTTACCTTTAGAGTATCCTTATATTCTAGCACAAGTGTACCCTTGTACACTGAGGCTAATTTTTTTTTTTTCTATAAAATCTCCTTGTGAGCCAAACCATAATAATGAGGGAAAGGAAAGGGGGAACCCCGTTTGCCGGTGCATAGATAGTAAGATAATCCCATGAGGCTCAGTGTCCCCTGTAAATGAATTTATAGGCCTGAAAACCTAGATTGATAAATAAAAGGTTTATTGTAGAAATCTGGAAGTAAAGTTCAGTTAGAAAGGCGCCAGGGCTGAAGGTGGCCGCTGGGCGGGCAGGAACCCTTACATGGCTGGAGGGATACCATGTGTTGGCAGGGAGGGCTCCTGCAAAGAGAGAGTTCTGCTTGGCTCTTTTATACCTAAAAGATGATGGGCAATACCCCCAAGTTCTTGGTGGGCTTTTCAGTTAGCTCAGATCAGGCGAGGGCTGGGGGAAGCTGAGCTGATAGTGGGGGCTGGGCCTGGATATTCAAAAGGTACTTTTGACCAGGATTTGTGAATCAAGGTCAGCCATGGGGGTTGGGCAGTCAGAGAGGAATCTTAAAGGGACCTCTACACCCATCATTTCCACCCTTAAACAGTTGAGACTTAAATTCATTTAAGAAAAAATATGGGGCAATGTCCTTCATTTAAGGTAAGGTTGAAGATTTTCTCCAAAGATCTCCAGAGTATCAGGGTCCCCTTGTCTTGTTCCCTCCTTAAACCATCACCTCCAGATGCATGTGGGAAAAGGGGCGTTGATCTGCTCTTAACTGCTTCGAGCTAACAAGGGTTGTAGAGATTTGGGGTTTCATGCCAGGAGGTGAGGTGTGAGGTGTGGGGATGGCAGCAGGGCATTGAGGGGCTGTCCTGGTCAGTTGTCCCCAGTCAGTTGTCCCCAGTCAATGTTCTCCAGGCTGAAAGGTCAGCTGAGAATCCAAAGTGTGAAGCCTAGAGAAAACAGATCTTGGGAAGAAATGAAAAGTGGGGTGTCATCCAGGGTGGAGATAGTGACATTCAAGAGAATAGGGCCTTTAGCTAATGGCCCATCTAATTATCAAAGAGAAATAGGAGAAAATGCTGAGAGAAAAGATTATTTGTAGCCTACCTCTTTCACCCTTAATTTCCAGGAAAGCTAATTTCTCCTGGTGTTGGGATTAAATGGTATGGACTCAGAAGTCAGGGGAGTCAAGAGGCCTTGATATCTAGTAGATTTAATGAACCACTGATCTTTTGTAAGGCAGGGTCTAGGGATGGGTATATCCCCAAGTTGTCAGGGCTACAGATCAAGGTAAAAATGCAGTTTAAGGTCTTGGAAATGTCGGAAAAACAGTGCTGTTTTTCTTGAAGAGAGTTGGTTATTCAATAAGCAAAGATCCTGAATCTTTTCCTTCCTACTTTCCCCACTATTTATGGAGGAGGGGTGAAAAGTATCAGCATTGCCTGTCCAGCTTACTGGCCCCTGAGGTGTTCAGGCTGTCCTGAGATAAAAGGGAAACAGGGCCAGACCTCAAATTCCTACCAGGGAGCAAGACGCTGGGGGGGTTCAACTCTTGTGGTGTTCTGTGGTGGTGAGAAGGCAGTTCCTCCTGTTCAAATTCAGGGTAGAGACTGGGGTCTTCTAAGGCTTAAGTCTAGAAGAGATTTGCATTAAAAGGGTACCTCTGCTTCTTTCTAAGTATCTGGAGGCAGGAGTTACCCTGAGAAGAGAACTGAAAGTCTCAGGTTAAATGAGATAAAAGGAAACCAACAGGTGTTAGAAATCAGTTTGGGTCTTACAGATCTCTATTAGTTGTCCAGTAGCAGACAGATGACCAGGCTAAATGCTTATTTGCCTAAGCATTTAGGATGCAATGGTTACATATAATCAGGCTGGAAACAGCAAGGTACGACATAAATGAATTGCATTAACAATTTCTATTGACTATTGCTCTGATCTTAAAATCAGTTACAGAAGGAAAAAATGTGAAAACATAAATTCTAAACAGATATTTATCATAACCTTATGTTGATAACAATAAGGAATTTATCCCAATAAGTTCATATCCAAGTAGATGTTTTATAAGTGAACATTATTCATACAAATCAGTTTGGTTTTTTTGTTTTTTGTTTTTTTTTTCCCTGCAGCTGGGGTTAAATGATTTGCACATGGGTCACACAGAGAGCAGGTAAGTATGACCTGAGGCTTGGTGAAAGGCTGCTACAGTGAAAAGCTATGACTAGAGGCTCTGTTCTAGTGCAGGATGACTAAATCAGAGAAACCGAGTCCCGTTTTAAAATGTATGGGACAAGCTAGTTCTCTGAGAGGGCTGGAAGCCCTGGCTCCTTTAAGAGCCAGGTAGAAGCTAGGGAGGGGCATTTCTAGAGATCTTGAAAAGAGTCCCCAAATCTCCCCACTGTACCCCAAGAAGGGATGGGAGCATTTAAATGGCAGGTTGCCAAGCCACATGGGAGAGGTTGGAAAAGAAAAAAGATAGGAGAAGGGAGAGATGTTATCTTACTGAGTGCTTCTCTGGTGGAGAAGGTTAAGGCTCACTAAATTGGATAGAGACACATCTCCAAGGTCAAGTTCGCCCCAATCCAAACTTTTCCTCCTTGTGGCTCCTACTATGGTGGAGTGTGAGAGGGACTCAAACACAGATTTCTCCCCCAGAAGAGATCAAGGAGACTGCTGGCCTGGGACCCATAGGGATTCTCAGAATGAACGGCCACATGGTAGGGGGAGAGGTGAAGAAGAGACACTTTCCCGTGTTTCTTGGAGTCCCAGCCTAAGGTTAGGCTTTCTTGGCAAGATAAAGGGATTAGAAATGCCTTGGAAAAGAAGGCTAGAACTGAAGGACGAAGATTAGTTCTGAGAGACGTGAAAAGGTTAAGGTTAGTTTTGGGGGTAACAATTTTTGGGATCCCTGTAGGTGCCACCAAATAATGAGGAAAAGAAAAGGGGGAACCCCATTTGCCGGCACAGAGATAGTAAGATAATCCCATGAGGTGCAGTGTCCCCTGAAAATGAATTTACAGGCCAGAAAACCTAGATTGATAAATAAAAGGTCTATTGAAGAAATTTGGAAGCAAAGTTCAGTTAGAAAGGCGCCAGGGCCGAAGGTGGCCTTTGGGCGGGCAGGAACCCTTACATGGCTGGAAGGATACCATGTGTTGGTGTGGAGGGCTCTTGCAAAGAGAGAGTTCTGGCTACTCTTATATACCTAGAAGAAGATGGGCAGTACCCTCAAGTTCTTGGATGGCTTTTCAGTTAGCTCAGATCAGGTGAGGGCTGGGGGAAGCTGAGCTGATAGTGGGGGCTGGGCCTGGATATTCAAAGGGTGCTTTTGATCAGGATTTGTGAATCAAGGTCAGCCATGGGGGTTGGGCAGTCAGAGAGGAATCTTAAAGGGATCTCAACCCCCATCAATGGCTGCTATCTTCCTTTAGGTCAGTCTACCATGGCACTCTGCCTTGTGGTGTGTTTCCCTTTCCCCTTCTCCATATCCCTTAGTATTTTCCCTATGTCCACTAAGCTTTCCAACCCCACTTCTCTTCTTTACAGCTAACTAATTCCTTTAGGGAGTTAAGTCCCTTTCAGGATTTAGCCTTCCATATAAGGGCATATCCAAACCTCATGGGGTATTCTCTTTCTACTGGGTAATTATGAATTCCATTTAGAATTTGTCTTTCAAATGCTCTCCCACTCTATTTCATATTTACCATTACTGGTGTTTATTGCAACCCCTCAATTTGTCTGCAACCTCTTTCCCTAAATACATCTAGCATTAGCCAAAGAAAATGGCTATTGTGAAGTCTTCACATGGCTGAACCCAAGCTTTTGAATACCTGCCATTTTTGGTGACAAAAATTGTTGATCACATCACTGGCACTCTCACTAGTATGTCACTTACCTGGCTCTCTTTAGAAATAATAAACAATAATTTTTTAGGTCATTTCAGTCATGTCCAACATTTTGTGACCACTTTTGGGTGGGGTTTTCTTGGAAAAGTTTCTGGAAATCCTCATTCATCATTTCTTTTCCAGTTAATTTTACAGATGAGGAAAATGTGACAAATAGGGTTAACCAGTATCATACAGCTAGTAAGTATCCAAAGTTGGATTTGAACTCATGAAGGTAAGTGTTCCTGATTGCAAGCTCACTGTGCCACTCATCTGCTCTAATTTTAGGGTGTGATTATTTTATTGATTTAGAGCTTCTTCCTCCAATGCATTTCAATAGTTTCTATAATTTGGGATTTTAAGTTCCCTTCATCACTGAAAAGTGAAAAACCTTAACTTGAGACCCATTTTTGACCTAGAGATGTGAGAATTGAGGATAAGAGATCCCTTCTGGTCCATGTTGCAGATTCCTTATGAAAGAATTTGCAAACCCTAAGTCTGTGGCAAAAGGGACTTTATTTATACTTAGGAAGACATCTGGCTAAGAAGACAGCTTTCTTAGTTGGGCAAGGTCCTGTCAGGACTATTGCAAAGGTGGGTTGACACTGAGAAGAAAATATCTTCAGCAGTGGGCAAAATACTGTTAGGACTTAGCAAAAATTCGGGGTTCAGAATTGCCTTTTATTAGCCTTCTGAGGCTTTATCAGGGTTTGCCCACCTCCCACCCCCACAAGCTGGGAGCATTTTGAGGAACCAATCTCCAATTCAATACAGGGTGTTGATTATGCCCCTGGCCAAAATCTCCAATTAAATGAGATTACTTATTTTAGGAAGGGTGTTGTCTGGGAAAGTTATGACCCTCCCAGGAAAGAGTTTGAGACCCTGAATCACACTTCCCCCAAGAGATTAAAGGGGACACAATTTACATCATTTCCCTCCAACAAAAAGTCTCAGTTTACATCAGGTAGAGAAGATAATGAAAACTCGGGAATTACACTCTAGTTCCTGCTCTCTGCTGCTACAATTCAACTGTTTGAGTTTTCTCAAGGTCTCAAAAACTTTAGAACTGATTGTATGATATGGGAGACACTGGAATAGAACATCTCAGTATGGTGTGTCCTCATCAGAGAAGGTGTTGTACTCTATGAGTAAAGCAGAATTGAATTAACTCAGAAAAAATACAAGATGTACAAAGTTGGAGACTCCACCTCAACTGCTCATAGGGACTATTTGTGTCTGATCTGTGGTAAAGCATTCTGATCTCATTTTGGTCTGATCAGCCACAATCAGACATACTAACTTGACTCTAATATAGTAATGTCACTTTGGTTTTTTTCAAGAATGAAGGACAACAACCAGCCAACTAAGCAACACTATCATTCAAACATTACTACAATTTAAGGGACCCAAGGTAATTTGCTTCCTGCCTTCACCATTAGCTAAAAATTAAAGATGAATAATTATGTGTTTAGCCACAAATCCAAAGATCTTTTCTTAGTCATCTCACTCAATGATCTATACATATATATATATATATATATATATATATATATATATATATATATATATATATATATCTTGATAATGTTAGCTAATCTTTCTTTGATGTATTCCTCTCTACATTCCAATAAAGTACTTTCTCAATTACTGTGTTTCTCTAATAAATTCTTCTTTGTCGCCTATATTATATGTAGCTCCTTCAAATAGAAGTCTCCAGTCTTCATCCCTTCCCATTTTCTTTCTATATCTTCTGTTCTGAGCATCATATGTATCTTTCTAATCTATATCTGGCCATTGGACCCAAATGGCACTAGAGGAAAAACTGAGGTTGTTGATCTCTCAAGGTCACCCCTCACTGAAAATCTTTCACTTGAAAAGCATAACATCACCTTCCTCATGTAATGGTTCCCTTTGAGAATAAAGGATAAAAAACAACCTCTGTAAGTAGGACCTGACCACTGGGGACTGGGCAACACAAGTAACTTCCTTATTTTTATCTTCCCTTGCTTCCTCTCTTCTTTCTTCCTTCTTCCCTCCCTTATTTTGCTCCCTTTTTCCTTCTTCTCTCCTTCATCTTTCCTTTGCCCTTTCCTCCCTTCTGTATTATCTTCCTTCATTATCTCCCTCCCTTCCTTCCTTTTCCCTTTCCTCCCTCCCTACCTTGTTTCCTCCTTTCTTTCTCTCTAAATTCTCCCTTCCTTCCTTCCTTCCTTCCTTCCTTCCTTCCTTCCTTCCTTCCTTCCTTCCTTCCTTCCTTCCTTCCTTCCTTCCTTCCTTCCTTCCTTCCTTCCTTCCTTCCTTCTTTCCTTTCTTTCTTTCTTTCTTTCTTTCTTTCTTTCTTTCTTTCTTTCTTTCTTTCTTTCTTTCTTTCTTTCTTTCTTTCTTTCTTTCTTTCTTTCTTTCTTTCTTTCTTTCTTTCTTTTCTTTCTTTCTTTCTCTTTCTTTCTTTCTTTCTTCCTATCTTTCTTTCTTTCTCTCTTTCTTTCTTTCTTTCTTTCTTTTTTTCTTTCTTTCTATCTTTCTTTCTTTCTTTCTTTCTTTTTTCTTTCTCTTTCTTTCTTTCTTCCTTCCTTCCTTCCTTTCTTTTCTTTCTTTCTTTCTTTCTTTTCTTTCTTTCTTTCTTTTCTTTCTTTCTTTCTTTCTTTCTTTTCTTTCTTTCTTTTCTTTCTTTTTTTCTTTTCTTTCTTTCTTTCTTTCTTTCTTTCTTTCTTTCTTTCTTTCTTTCTTTCTTTCTTTCTTTCTTTCTTTCTTTCCTTTCTTTCTTTCTTTCTTTCTTTCTTTCTTTCTTTCTTTCTTTCTTTCTTTCTTTCTTTCTTTCTTTCTTTCTTTCTTTCTTTCTTTCTTTTTTCTTTCTTTTCTTTCTTCCTTCCTTCTTTCCTTCCTTCCTTCTTCCTTCCTTCCTTCCTTCTTCCTTCCTTCTTTCCTTCCTTCCTTCCTTCCTTCCTTCCTTCCTTCCTTCCTTCCTTCCTTCCTTCCTTCCTTCCTTCCTTCCTTCCTTCCTTCCTTTCCTCCTTCTTAGCTTTTTGTTTGAAATTTCAGTGATATGTTTATCAGTCTTCCTCATCATATAGATCTGACCAATGATAACATTTTTTACTCTCCAATCTCTCTTATATTTATTAGTTTTTTTTTTAATTTCCATTACCACAATCTTAGTAAAGGGCCTCATTTATCACCACCCCCAATTCTTAACAATAGCATCCTAACTGGTCTTCTTCCAGCTTTTCATACTTCTAGAAAATATTTCACATTTTATGTTATGTCTTAATGCAATCATGTATTTCTTTAAAACTCTTTATTTCTTACCAAAACACCTTAGCATAATAATCAAAGTCAACTTCAATATGACATTAGAGTATTTTTCCATCCCTTTTCTTCTACCAACTTTTTTAAATGACAACTTTGATCTACAGTTTATTGCCAAGACCACCTCTAATTCAGACAAAAAGAGAATTGGACTAGGTTAGGAGTATACAACTTTTTTTAGTCAAACTGACAGTAACCATACCCTGCCTACAAGTCTAAATATATAGGCAATAGATCCATATCATCTAAAGATAGAAGGAGGGGAAAAGGAGGGAAAAAGAAACAGACAAATTTTAAAATTCCTCTCTAAATTAACCTTTCCCTATTCTTTGATAGAAACAAACTTTCAACCCATTTATAAAGCATATTGCATTTCTTCCACTTAAAGGCTCAATCTTCCCAGGCCAGTGTCTTCACATTCATTCCTCTTGATTTATCCTAGGTGCTCATTTTGCATGTTCTTTGAATCCATACCCATTCACATTACTTCCTTAACAACTCATATCTCTGGCAAAGTTCCAATTTGTTTTGTTATCTTCTCTTCTACCACAATAAAGAATATAATTAAATGTTTTCTAAGTAGATCATATCTAATAGGGATAAGCAAGTTAAAGATTCTTTTGCTTCCAGGCTAAATGGCTTTTGTCCATCTGCTTTTTCAAACTCTAACACAATGAAAAAGGATGGCATTTGGATTGGGTTTAGAAAGATAAGATAAAAATGAAAGAAAGTATTCCAAATGGAAGTAATGTTATGAGCAAAGACGTTGAAACAGAATAATACCAAGTATATTTGGGGAATTTGTCTGGTTCATAGGATATATCTAAGGGAATAGTTAAAGATTAATTTAGAAATTTAGCTTAAGACCAGAATGTGGAAGCACACAAAAGTCAGATCAAGATAAACAATTTGATGTTCAATAAGAACACAATAGGAAATTTTAGGGTTGCACTTTTCCCTCATATTATTGCAAACAAAAAAAGGAGGTTTTTTTTGTTCTTTACTATAAGGCAGACAATGTGCTACGAACTAGTCACACAAAGAAAAGAAAAGTAAAACAAATAGAATATTAAACCCTATTCTCAAGCAACTCAGATTATAATTGGAGAGAATATATGCAAACAACTTTATATGTTGTGTGTGTGTGTGTGTGTGTGTATCAGAAATAGGAAAGTGTTTATTTTATTTATTTATTTTTTATTTATTTTGTGGAAGGTAAATTTTGAGTGCAGTGTTGGAGAAACATTTCAGTCATATGAAAACTAGTCAGTGAGAAAGTATAGAGTTTAGAAGTAGAGTTTGTCTATAAGAAATAAGAAGTTCAGTGTTCATAGAGTATATGGATGAGGGTAAAGGATAAGTAGAATATCAGACTATGATGGGACCAGATATAAAGGGCTTTATATGTCAAAGAGAGGATTGATATTTGATCCTGGATGCAAGTGGAAACCACTAGAGTATATTGAGTAAGTAGATTATACCACAGACAGTACTTTATTAAAATAAAACTGTGGTAGCTGAGAAGATGATGAGTTTGAAGGGAGAAAGACTGAAACAAGAAAATCAACTATAAGGCTATTGAAATGGTCTATGTATGAGGCCATGAGTACTTGGACTAAGATGTTGACAGTGTGAATGAAAATATGTGTATATGTGTCATATAGTAGAAATGAGGTTCAGCTAGAAATGACAAGACATACAATAATTCTAGCAGATTATAATTTGGGGAAGATTAATTATTTTTATTAAAGCAATTGAATCATTTTTTCATAAAATATAAATAAGATTTTTTTTTCCTTTTGTTTAATCTCTTATGCAAAATCTTCCAAAAATGAATTATTCCATTTTAAATACACAAGTACTTACTTCCTTGATATGGTAAATTGACTCTGTTTAATGCAATTCAATTAATTTTTGATGGCTCAGTTTTGTGTCATGCCCTGTAAAGCTGACCATGACGTGATATAGACACACATATACATATTTATTCATCTGTCAAATGAGGATAATAAAACTTGAATATAGACTGTAAACTACTTTGAGGAGAAATTACTTTCATTTTTTTTCTTAAATCAATTTATTTCTTTTCATTTAATATTTTGTTAAATCTAATACATTGCTGAGAGGAAAGAATTTTTGAAACTATAAGGAGCTATAGACATGGGTTCTTTGCAGAAATAGTATGTGAGTTAAACCACAAACCTGTATATTTTATATATATATATATATATATATATATGATAATGAATATGTTATATGTATGTGTATATATGTATATATGCGCATATATGTGCACATACATATATGCGTATGAAACAGAGAGGTTCTCATGTAAGCATAGACATGCATAGAGTATGGGCAAAAAATGCTATGGAACCCAAGAAAACTTCTTTTTTTTTCCCCTACGCCTACATTTTAGATAAACTCTTAAAGCAAGCAGTTATATGTTCTAATTGACACAACTTTAGAAATCAATATCAGTGCTAGGTACTGGCAGAGATCCAATGATAATTAATGTGGGTTTTCAAGGATCCTACAATATAGTATTAAAGATAAGCCTTGTGAACAATTACTATAATTCAAACTGGATATAAGACAGGTTGTTATGACAGATCAGAAAACAGAAAACTATTGATCCCATATGATTGCCAGTGGAGAGTATGACAGCTTTTAACTAGGCCAATAAGAATGGTTATAAATCTAAAAGAGAGAGGTAGAAATTTAGGAATCTTAGTATTATAAAACAGATTGAACTAAGGTATAGAAAATAGGTATGCATGGCATATGCCTAAAAGACAGAAATTAGTCTACTTTGACTGCACATACCACATGGAGAAAGAGGAAAATGAGAAGGGATAGTATTAGAAAATTAAAACCAAATAACATATGATCTTGCATATAAGAGCAAAGAGTTTTGATCTTGATTTTGGACCACTGAGAGTGATTGAATTGATGTAACCTGGTACCCCTCCATTACCAAATAGCTCACAGAATGAACTATCATTAGAAAATCTCACTCCTTTCCAAGTACTTTGTATATTTATATTTCCTAAAATCTGTACCTCCTGATTCTCCATCAGCTTCTCTCTGTCTACTGAGATCCAGGAATTCTGACCTTGCTATTCTTCTAGTTCCTTGTTTGCTGCATTTCCAATGTCTGATTCCCACGTGTGGGCTTTGCAATCAACTCAGCTGTGATCTACTTGAGGGCAAGAACTATTTTTGCTTTTCTTTGCTTCAACAGAATTTATAGCATAGGAGAATTCTGGGATGGTGGAAGAATAGGTCAAAAAATTCCAACCTCTCCAGATTTCCCCCAGAAACAAAACAAAAGTATGCCTCAGGGTGAATATAGACTAGTGAAAAACAAATAAGACTTTAGGCTGAACTGGGGTCCACAGGGAAAAACCCAAAGGGAAGAAAGATGGCAGGATAGAAGTTTAACTGAAGTAAAATGTAAATACCCCCCAGGCTAAGCCCACAGAAACCTCAAGTGTGGAGCCTTGGGCTATGTTCAGAGGGAGCCCTAACCCAAACCACAAGAACTTTCCCCTCCTGGTCAGTGTGGGCAGTTGGAGGGGGTGTTCTGCATTCCAAAAGACTGAGGGGAGCTCTGAGGATTAGGTATGCCAGACACAGCTGTGATGCTAAAACATGGCCTGGGGCAAGAAGGAGCCAGTCCAGACAGTGAGTGTAGAAGCAGTAGGGTAGGGACACTGCTGGGCATGGGCACTTGCAGGAGGGAAAAGCTCTTGATTTGGTGTTCCAGGTCAGAAAGGAGAGATGAAGTGAAGCTAGAAGTATCATTCCCTAAATCCAGGATTAGATGTGTTTACACTAATAGATTTTATTTAAAACAAAAACAACAAGCAAACATACAAACAAAAAGAAAACAAGTAAAGAAGAAATAACCCATTCATAGAAACTTACTATGAGAATAGGGAATAACAAGGTTCATTTTCAGAGAAGAAAGTGAAGTAAAAACAAAAACAAACAAATAAAAAAACCTCTTCAACCTTAAAGAGTAACATTACATTACTTCCTGCCAAGAAAGAGTTTATAGAAGAATTTTACAAGACTTCAAAAGTTAAATGAGATTAAGGAAAAATTAAAAAAAATCCAAGAAAAACAAGAAAATTATGAAAGAAAGTTAATCAACTAAAAAAAGGAGTTACAGAGTCTTAAAGAAGAAAATAATTGTTTGAAAATTAGAATTGGGTGAAGGAAAGCCAGGAAAGCTAGAAAAGAACAAGAGATAACAAAACAAAATTATAAAGAATGAAATATTTTTATAGAATGTAAAATATAAATAAAACAACAGATCTGGAGAACATGTCAAAAAATAGAAAATATAAAAATATTTGAACTACTTCAAAGATATGACCAAAAAAGAACCTTGACACAATAGTGCAAGAAATAATCAATGAAAATTGTCCTGGAATGATAGAACAGGAAGAGAAAGTAGAAATTAAAATAATAATAATAATAAAAATCCACCAATCACCACCCCAAAGAGATCCTTTCTGGAAAACACATAGGAATATTACTGTCACATTTCAAAACACCCAGATTAAAGAGAAAATTTTAAGAAGTATGCACACATGTAACAACAACAACAATTTAAATGTGCTGGAGCTGCAATTAAAATTGTACTGGATTTATCAACAGCCACAATAAAAGACTGGAAGTCCTGTAAATCCTATATGTTGGCAAACAAAAGAACTTGACCTGTGGCCGAAAATATTATATCCACAAGATTTATCCATAATACTGGATTTTTAAAATGGACATTCAATTAGCTTGCAGATTTTCAGGACTTTGTTTCAATCAAACCAGAACTTACAGAAAATTTAACAGGGAAGAGCCAAAATCAAAGATAAGTTGCAAGGAACTCAATAAGGACAAAGTGTTTTATGTTGTTTATGTGAAAATGATGAGAGTGAACTCTGTACAACTGAGTGAGTCCTGTAAAAATTATGTAAAATCACAAAAAATATCTCCTTTGATCTACACACCCAAATGGTCTTCATCTTCTCAGAACAAGATAAGCTTTCTTGGGGGAAATCACAACACCAGGCAAGATTTCACATTTACTTGAGACTTCCCTTAGACTCATACATAAAATGGTTCTTCAAAAAATGACTTTTTGTAGATCACTTATTCCTTGAGAATGATACGCCTGCCAAAAGAATCCATCTTGGTGTCTCTTTAACAATAAAGCTTTTTTACTTTAGCCTCTGAACTCACGCTTTGGAGAAAAGGAACCCACCCATTCCTACTAACCTCTTCATCAGAACCCTCATCCCTTATCAAAAATGTATACTATATATTTAAAGTTGATATCAGCAATTGGGTAGCTTACAAGAAAGTTTGGGGCAGAGTTAAGTATTATTTAACTCTAAAAAACAAAATTGTCTATGAAAAGTTAAAAATAGTAAGTATGTTATATGAATATATACAGGAAAAACTGATACAGAGGCATTAGAAAGGAAAGGAGGGCTAGTAGGTTTGAAAACCTGCTCACTCTGAAAATGAGTTAAATTGGGAATAATACATATATGTATACATACATACACACATATACACAGAGGCTATAGTACTCTCTGAAATCTATAAAAAAATAATAAGGATGGAGGGAATAGCATAAGGTGAGATTTAGAAAAAGTATTTAGATTAAAATGATTGGGATTATGTGTGTAAATTAATGGGAATAGGGTAAAGGCATAGGGAAATAATAGCATATGATACAATTGAGCATAAAAAGATGTTTGCTTAGATTAATGGTCTGTAAATTGTCAGAGATTTCATGAAGAGGAAGGGAAAAGGTAAAGAGAAAATATGGGAGGAATTCATGAGTGAGAGGAGATTAAGTAATACCAAAGCAAGTTAAGGACTAGAATTAAAGTAGGAGAGTTAGCACGGAAAATAAATAAGAGAAACATACAAACACTATAACAAAGATCAGACAAAGTAAAAAAAAATCAATCAAGAAAAAAATATATATGTCAGCCATATTAATATTGTTTTAGATCAGGGGTTCTCAAACTACAGCCCGTGGGCCAGATGCAGCTTGCTGAGGACATTTATGTGGCCCCCGGGGTTATGGCAAATGGGTTGAGGGGTGGAGACAGAGTGTGAAGTTTTGTTTTTACTATAGTCCAGCCCTCCAACAGTCTGAGGGACAGTGAACTAGCTCCCTATTTAAAATTTGAGGACCACTGTTAGATGCATGTTTATATGTGTGTACATGCATATTTGTGTATATGTATTTATATAAACATGTATTTTTGTGTGAGTGTGTTTGGATGTGAACATATATATTTCTGTAGGCATATGTATATAAGTATGTATGTGGGTATATATATGTGTGTATCTGTATATATATAAGCATGTATACCCATGCTTAACTGTAGCCTGCTTGGGGAGGTAGAGGGGAGAAATAAAGAATAATGTAAAAAATGTACAGCAGAGAACAAAAGAATAACCTACAAAAAAACAAAAAAGATGGACAGTCATGAATATATAATGTATTCTATTGCTATATATGCTTTCTTGAAATGAAAATTTATCATTAGATATTTTGAATCCTTCCCAATGGTCTGCTGAGCAAATGACAATGTTTTATTCTGTTTTGTTTTCTTTTTCTGTCTCTTTTGCAATTTTATTTTCTTATGTTGTATTTAGTTTTAAATTTAAAATAATTTTATTTAAAAATGTAGAATATGTTGAATGATATTTAATAAATGCTTGTGGAGTTGTTGAATAGTGATGTTATCCAATTGCTTCTCTTGAGGCCTTTTTCTTATATTCTCAGTTGGACTCTTTTCTTTAGAACACAGTTTCTATTTTCATCTCTTTCTCCTCTTTCTGCTTCTCCTCCTCTTCTGCTTCCTCCTCCTCCTCTTCTTCTTCTTCTCTTCCTCTTTCTCCTCCTCCTCCTCCTTTTCCTCCTCTTCCTCTTCCTCCTCTTCATCTTCATCCTCCTCCTCCTCCTTTTCTTTCTTTATTAAGTTCCTGGGAACAATGAACATAATACTTCCAGCTAGCATTAAAAGCTTACTCTTTTCTTTGAACTCCTTTTTTTTCTGTCAAATTAGAGACTGAGGCTTGATTCTAGGTTTTCATAAAAACTTCCAGATCATCAATGCATAAAAGGTTGATTTTGGCACGTGGAGTCAGGACATTGTCTTACCTCAGAAGCCTACACAGTTGTGGGAAGATGGGCAACTTACCTAATAATTTTCCCCTCATTTTTTTTTCTAATATAAAATTGGCATAATAATAATAACTACATAATAATATTAAAAAGTATGAAATAGAACACTATGTTTAAGTTTCTCTAATATTTGTTGTTGCTATTTTCCAGTAACTAACAATCAGCTGTAGGTTTTAGAATTCCATAGTTTTCAAACTCCCTAAATCGTTTTTCATTTGACCATTTGGATGTATGGTTGGGTAGAGAGCCAGGGATAAATCCAATTAAGCTTTGGGACAAGTCCTCCACATGAGAATTCTTGGTGTATTCATATGCTAATGTAGTCAGAATCTAAAAGGGATTTTGCTCCCAGTTGGAGCCATCTTTTTATGGAGTAGTAGTGCTGATAATTTGATGTTAACTCCACATTACAAAATGTGATAAATTAATATAAATATTTTGTATCATTCAGTCAATTGGCACTTAATTAAGAGTGTACTGTGCCCCATTCACAGTAGAGGGTGGGGACATGCAAAGAGTCTCTGCCTTCTCAAAACTTAGTTTCCATAGAAGACAAAACAAAACCATACATATATTTGTGGAAAAGCATTTTTCTTATAAATTATTATTGAATGACAATATTTTGTCAGGTGTGTGCTACTGGTTGTTCTTGATTCATAGAAACTAAAACAAGACAATGTTTCTGCTCTTAGAATTATTATATATTTTGTATATATATATATATACATATATATATATATTATATATTTTATATATAAATATTATATAAAAATTATATTATTATATATAAATATTATATATTTTGACAGAATACATTTGTGTCACGGATGTGAAAAAGAGAGAAAAACAGACAGAGACAGAAACAGAGAGAAGGATAGAGAGAAAGAGAGAGAGAGGAAGACAGAAACTCAAACACACACACACACACACACACACACACACACACACACTACACACACACATACATGGGAAAACAGAGCCAGAGATAGAGAATATGAAAACATCTTGACCTTATCTCCTCTATTCTTCTATTTCTTAGTCCCAGTAAAAGACACATAAGGATAGTGAAATTTTTGGAACCCTATAAATGTAACCAAAAAAACCTTCCAAATGCATAACACAATTTCTGTGAAAGAAACATGATCACAAAAGTAGCCTTAGAGAGAAACAATTGTAGAATGCTTTCTAATATCAGAATTATAAGATTAACTGAAATCAATATCTTACTTTTTAAAATAGGAGGAGAAAGATGGATGAAAATAGCTGATTTTGCTAACACTCTAGTGGGAAATATTATTTTTATGAGTTATTGAATGATCCTAAAAGCTGCCAAACCATCATTTAATATTATAACTTTCATACAATAGATCATCCTGGTAACCTTTATAAAAGATAACAAATGAAAAATACATCAGCAAGAACTTTCATAGAAACACCTTTAAAATTGGGCAGCTCTTGTGGGATAAATTGTCTTTTGATTCAATCATTGTGTGCTGAGATATACTCAAATGAAATGTGGTTTATAATTATTAAATCATTCATACCCTAAGTTTTATTCACCATTTCTTACTCTCAGATGTACACAGATGTGGAAAAATGGATGGGCATGCAGAGAATCAAAAGTAATTATTAAGAACTAAGTAGACCTGGGTTAGCATTCTGCCTCCACATTTAAGTCATGAAACTTTATAAGTGACCACTTAACCTCTCAGTGATTTCATTTTCTTTTCTGAACAAATGATTATGGTTTTGTGGTCTTCTATTAGAATTTAAGCTTCTTGATCACAGGAAATTCCTTCCTTCTTTTCTTCTCCTTCTTTGTGCTTTTTCTTTTTGTTTCTGTCTATCTTACTTTCTGGGATCTCTGTATGCCTAGCACATAGCATAATACATTGGATATATTAAATTATTAAATGAAAGAATTGATCATTTATTAAATATTTGCTATGTGCAAAGAATTGGGCAAAGCACTGAGAAATTTTTTAAGGAACTCTGAATCCCCATTTGAATGGGGAAGAAAACACGCAGAATGTTCCAGCTGCAAATCACTGTTTGTTTGTATATCTATCTATCCATCCATCTATACACATATACACACATGCATATGCATCTATTAGAAGTATACATCTATATGTATATATTTATAGATCTATAGATGTATACTATAGTAGTATACATTATATGCCAATGTATATTTATACACATGTGTCAATATATGGATATACCTATTTATACACACAATATAATATATATGCTTATCAATATATGGAGTTATACCTATATAGACGCTCATTTATATACATCTATATATATATTAATTGGTGACACTTTTTAGCTGCATAAGTCTTTGTACTTTTTGAGAGTTATTTTTTTCCCTGTAAAGGGTAATTATAAGAGTAGCTATATTGCACAATTGTTGTAAGTATTCTAAGTATTTCCAAACTTTAAAGTCTTTGTAAATATGGGCAAGGCAGTCAATAACCATTTTTTAAATGTTTGCTACATGCTAGGCATTGTTCTAAGCTTTAGTGGGATAATTAAAGACAATAATTACCCTCAAGAGGCTTATTTTGATAGGGGAAGATAACACACACAAAAATAAATAAATAAACAAACAAACAAACAAACAAACAAATAAATAAATAAATAAACAAATAAATAAGTAAATAAATAAATAAATAAATAAATAAATAAATAAATAAATAAATAAATAAAGACTTAAATTTAAGTGTTGGGATAGGAGAGTTACTAGTGCTTGAGTATGACAGGGAAGTTCAAAGGAGTGAAGCTAGATAAGAAATGAAGAAATAATTAGCCTAGAAACTCTGTTAATTACTTCATATTTGTATTATATGTAGCTTACTATGTTTTGTACCTTCAAAACTTATCTCAGTGTCTAATACATATTAATATTAAAACTAATAATAATTAATAATTATTTATTGAATAATTAATTGATGGAATATAGTAGGCTCCTTAAATTGAGATTTTAAGAGGAGTTTCCCACCGTCCAGATTGAAGGGGAGAAAGTATTGATAATGTATGAATTCCAAGGCTAAAATGGATATTCTAGGATTAAGAGTTACTAGTTGAAGATAAATTCTAGAGAAATGCATCTTAGTGGGAAATTAGCAATCACATTATTACAACATTTTAGATTTCACAATCAATGGGATTTAATTTCAAAATTTTTATTTTACTCATATGGAAAGTGAAAATCATATGTTATGTTACTTGCCTAAAATCATACTCCTACAGATCTAGACAGTACAGACCCAGGTAGTCCTTAAAACTAAAATTCAAATTCTAAATCTATTCCCTCCCCCTTCCTCACCTTACATGGTCTTCGAAATCAAATCCAGAAACTTAATTTTAGGATTACCCATCAATATTTCTTAGAAATATTATCTAATTGTTTACCAAGTGTTTAATTGTTTATTATCTAATTGTTGATCCAGTGGGAACAACACAAATAGAAACTGACATTCTTGATAGTCATATTGCAATTAAAGGATCTAGTATTAAGCCTTAATGGCCAGGGCAATAAAATCCAAGATTTAAAACTGGAGTGGTTAAAAAATGGGTACATCTATAGCAATGTAATCTTTGACAAACCCAAAGATACCAACATTAGGGACAAAAATTCATTATTCAGAAGAAACTGTTGGGAAAACTGGAAATTAATATGGCAGAAATTAGATATGGATCCACACTTAACACCATATACCAAGATAAGATCAAAATGGGTCCATGATTTAGGCATAAAGAATATAATCATAAATAGATTAGAGGAACAGAGGATAGTCTACCTCTCAGACCTGTGGAGGAGGAAGGAATTTATGACCAGAGGAGAACTAGAGATCATTATTGATCACAAAATAGAAAATTTTGATTACATCAAACTAAAAAGTTTCTGTACAAACAATACTAATGCAAACAAGATTAGAAGGAAAGTAACAAATTGGGAAAATATTTTTAAAAACAAAGGTTCTGACAAAGGTCTCATTTCCAAAATATATAGAGAACTGACCCTAATTTATAAGAAACCGAACCATTTTCCAATTGATAAATGGTCAAAGGATATGAACAGACAATTCTCAGATGAAGAAATTGAAACTATATCCACTCACATGAAAGAGTGTTCCAAATCACTACTGATCAGAGAAATGCAAATTAAGACAACTCTGAGATAACACTACACACCTGTCAGATTGGCTAAGATGACAGGAACAAATAATGATGAATGTTGGAGGGGATGTGGGAAAACTGGGACACTGATACATTGCTGGTGGAGTTGTGAAAGAATCCAGCCATTCTGGAGAGTAATTTGGAACTATGCCCAAAAAGTTATCAAACTGTGCATACCCTTTGACCCAGCAGTACTACTACTGGGCTTATATCCCAAAGAAATACTAAAGAGCGGAAAGAGACCTATACGTGCCAAAATGTTTGTGGCAACTCTTTTTGTTGTAGCTAGAAACTGGAAGATGAATGGATGTCCATCAGTTGGAGAATGGTTGGGTAAATTATGGTATATGAAGGTTATGGAATATTATTGCTCTGTAAGAAATGACCAGCAGGAGGAATACAGAGAGGCCTGGACAGACTTACATCAACTGATGCTGAGTGAAATAAGCAGAACCAGAAGATCACTGTACACTTCATCAACAATACTGTATGAGGATGTATTCTGATGGTAGTGGAAATCTTCAACATAAAGAAGAGCCAACTCACTTCCAGTTGATCAATGATGGACAGAGGTAGCTACACCCAGAGAAGAAACACTGGGAAGTGAATGTAAATTGTTAGCACTAATATCTGTCTGCCCAGGTTATATGTACCTTCGGAATCTAATGCTTATTGTGCAACAAGAAAATGGTATTTACACACATGTATTATATCTAGGTTATATTGTAACACATGTAAAATGTATGGAATTGCCTGTCATCGGGGGGAGGGAGTAAAGGGAGGGGGAGGATAATTTGGCAAAATGAATACAAGGGATAATATTATAAAAAAATATATAATAAAAATTATTTAAAAAAATAAAATGTATACAAGATAAAAAAAAAATGGATGAAAAATTTGGAGGGATGTCATCAAATCCAACCTTTTCTATTTTTGGACAAGAAAACTGAGACAATGCAAGCTCCCTAAGGTCCTAGGCATTAGTATTGTCATTTAAATTGAGGTCTTATTATTAAGTTAAGTGGTAACATATTCTCTCAGTGTTCTCAATCTTGCTGGTTTTGAATGTGGTATAATCCATTACTCAGAAATTTTATTTTAGTGAATGAATGACTAAAAAGTCTTAGAAATGAACACATATGTACAATACATATAGACATAAGTGTAAAAAAAAATTCAGTCTTTGTCATATAATAGGCATTTTTTTTTTTTACTCATAGGACTTGATGTTCTCTTTGGAACCTTGTTCAAGATCTTTTTATTAGGGTTCATTATGCCCATTTACAAATCAAAGCAATTTTTGATTCTCATCCACTGAGTTGGATGGGCTGAAGAATTCTCCTGGGATAGCATTTTTATGCCAAACTCAGTAAAACTGATGTATGATAGAACTAGTAATACAGAACCAAGGAGAAGAAAGAATAATGCTTAACACAGAAAGAGAACAAAACATGATTTAATCTTAGTTTTTTACATCATATCCAACATCTGAACATATTCCTTTCTAATTTTCAGTCTTGTATACTCTGTGTACCTTCAAGACTCAACTCAGTTGTCACTTCCTACATGAAACCTTTCATGATTCTTATTGTATTCCATTAATTTATTTTGTTGCATATATTTTGCGCTTTAGTTCCCTTGTATATGTTCTCTCCTCTACCCAGAGTATATGCACTTCTTGAATATAAGGACTACTTTTGTTTATTTTTTTTTCAGTTTTATTCTCACCATTTAGCATAATGAATGGCACATAAAGGCATTTAATAAATGTTTGTAAAATTGAATCAAAGACTATTTGTTTTGCTACAGCCAATTTTAGCAAACATCTGATATTTGCACTAATTAGAATGCCTTATAAAATGTCCTATCTCTCTCTCTCTCTCTCTCTCTCTCTCTCTCTCTCTCTCTCTCTCTCTCTCTCTGTGTGTGTGTCTCTCTCTTTCTCTCTCTCTCTCTCCATCTACCTATCCACATATCCACATACACCTATTTCATTTATTTATTTATTTATTTATTCATTTATTCATTTATTCATTTATTCATTTTGCTAGATATTTACAATAATGAATACTACGGTTGCTGCTCCTGAGCCTAGGGGTCATTAGAGCACTTAATTCTCTCATTTTGGCTATATTTCCTTTCATGCCTGAATTTATGCATGTGGGTAAACTAAGTCCAATTTCAAAATGTCCTGACTTCAAAAGGAAGGCTATGTACAAGATAATAGGAAATCATTAAAACAAGGGAAGAAATGAAATTGAGAGGTTCAGAAAGGTTACTCTTATAAAGGTGAGATTTTAGCTGGAATTTAAAATAAGCCAGAGAGGTTCAAACCTGGAGGACAGTTAAAATACTAGACTCAAGAAATGCAGCATGTTATTTATGGAAAAGTCAGTACTAATGTCAGTGGATCAAAGAGTGCCTATTGGTGAGTAATCCTATAAGAAAATTGAAAAATAGGTGAGATCTAAGTTATGAAGGGATTTAAGTTTCAAACTAAGCATTTTGCTTTTACTTCTGGAGGCCACAGGAAGATATTAGAATATTTTGAGTATGGAGTTGCCACAATTAGACCTGCATTTTAGGAAAAAAAATCACTTTAGTGGATGAATGGGAGAATAATTTAGGGTAGGGAAAGACTTGAGGCAGAATACCAACAGATTATTGCAGTAATAAAGGCATGAGATGTTGAGGGCCTTTACCAACATGGGTAGCAGTATCAGAAGAGAGAAAGAGGCATATTCCAGAGATGTTACAAAGGTGAAATTGTTAGGTTTTACCAAAAGTTTGGACATAGAAATAATAATGAGGAATCTAGGATGACTTCTAGATTGTGAACCAGAAGGACTGGGAGGATGTTGTTGTCTTTTATTGTAATAGGGAAGTAGCAACTGGGGAGAGTTTAAGAGAAAAAGATAATGAGTTCTGTTTTGGATTTACTGAGTTGAAGATTTCTATAGGTCATTCAGTTCAAGATGTTTTAAAGGCACTTGGAGATATTGGAGATTGGATGTTAGCTGAGAAATTAGGGCAAGGATGTCAGAAAAGGGACAATAAGTAAATCTATTGATTTAATTTATGATATAACCCAGTGAAATATTATAGATTCAGAAGACAAAAGGGTCCAGGAAAGGACTCTCTGGTACATCTACAATTAGAGGGTGAGACATGGAGGAGGACCCAGTAATGAAGTTAGAGAAGGAATGGTTAAATAGGTAAGATGAAAACCAGGAGTAAGTGGTGTCTGCAAACCTACAGATAAGAAAGTATAAGAAAGGAGAGAGTAATCAACAGTATGATTCCTCAGAGAAATTAAGTAAAATGATGATTGACAAAAGCCTTTTGATTGATCAACTAAGAGATTAACTTGGAATTTATTCAAATTTCTTTTAGAATATGCCACAATTTAAAAAGATTTTGTTTCTTCATAAATTTGTTCAATTCTATATTTTCTTTTTTTTAAACTCTTTTTGTTTGATAGTTTCTTCCTAACATTATTCTTGTATGTTGTACAGTTTTCCTTTATTTATATAGATATTAAGGCATTTTGAGCATACACTTTTATATTGATTTGATATCTATGATACCCCTCAGCATTCTCTAATTTCCTCACTTCTCTCATTTTTATATGGTGATTTTGATTTTTGTTTTGTCTGATAGCATGATTGTACCTCTTACTTTTTTGGATTCACAAGATACATAGTAAATGTTATTACAATCTCTCATTTTAACCTATGAATATTCTTTTCAGATATATATCTTCTTCAGATTAAACTGTAGAACTTAATTTCATTTTCCATAATCTACTATTCCACCCCAATTCAGTCACACAAAAAGATAGTCATATATTGATCTTGTCATCAACCACCCATATATCAGTTCCTTATCCCAGAATTCTGGCACCTTCTTACCTGACCATTACCTATTGGCTTTTCACCTTTCCTTAATTCTCTAACAAAATCCTACTCTTCATTTGCACAATAAATTCTAATACCTTGACTTTTCAATTCTCTCACTGGCTGTTTCTTCTGCACTTGCACTTTCTCCTCGTTCCCCATCTTGACCTCTTAGTGAACCAAATAAATTCTATTATTGTTCTCTTCTCTTGAGTCCCTTGCTCCCTTATCATATTGTCAATTATGCTCTGCCAAGCCTCAGCCTTGGATCACTCCTGTCACTTGTTATCTTTGTTACTACACACATGCTGCAAAATGAAGGTGGAAAAAAATGCAACTATTTAGACGGGGTCAACTATAAATCATCTGACCCTCATTGCTGCTAGGCAATACCATTTTTATGAACTCACTATCCCTCCTCATGCAGTGGTTTTCTCAAACTCATCAGATTTCCCAAGGTTCTTTTTTCTCTAACATCCCCAGTTGAAGTCTTTATATTTTACAGAAAAATAAAAAAAAGAAAAACTAAAGTCATTCATTGTGAGTTTCCTATTCTTCTCTATTCCTTAATTCTTATCATTCCTATCATTCTGCTATATTTTCCTTCTGTCTCACATGAAGAAGTGAAATGGAGTTTCTCCTTACCAAAATTAAGTACCATAAATGTTCTAGTGATATTTATTTCTTTATATTTCCTCCAAAATATCATCTCCTCTCTCCTTTTAACTCTTCCACTGATGCCCTATGTACTGCCTCAAACATTACTGCCTATAAATATGGCAATGCTTCCCTCTTCATATAAAAAAAAAAAAATTCTTACTTGATCCTTCCAGTTCTAGTAACTCATCTTAGATTTCTCCTGCCTTTGTATTTAAGTTCTTTGAAAAGGTCACTCATAGTTGGTATCTCCATCTTATTCCTTGCCACAAATTCTTTGATCTAGTAACACTGGCTATTCCATTTCTTAGCTCTAGGCATTTTCTCTGGATGCCCCTATTTCACACACACATATTCCCTGCTCCCACCCCTGTCTAGATTGTATTCCCTCCTCAATTACAGCTACTAATTTATTTGATTTTTAAAATTATATATATATATATATATATATATATATATATATATATATATATATATATTTTATAATATTATCCCTTGTATTCATTTTTCCAAATTATCCCCCCCTCTACTCCCTCCCCCCGATGACAGGCAATCCCATACATTTTACATGTGTTACAATATGACCTAGATACAATACATGTGTGTAAATACCATTTTCTTGTTGCACAATAAGCATTAGATTCCGAAGGTACATATAACCTGGACAGACAGACAGTAGTGCTAACAATTTACATTCACTTCCCAGTGTTTCTTCTCTGGGTGTAGCTACCTCTGTCCATCATTGATCAACTGGAAGTGAGTTGGCTCTTCTTTATGTTGAAGATTTCCACTACCATCAGAATACATCCTCATACAGTATTGTTGATGAAGTGTACAGTGATCTTCTGGTTCTGCTTATTTCACTCAGCATCAGTTGATGTAAGTCTGTCCAGGCCTCTCTGTATTCCTCCTGCTGGTCATTTCTTACAGAGCAATAATATTCCATAACCTTCATATACCATAATTTACCCAACCATTCTCCAACTGATGGACATCCATTCATCTTCCAGTTTCTAGCTACAACAAAAAGAGTTGCCACAAACATTTTGGCACGTATAGGTCTCTTTCCGCTCTTTAGTATTTCTTTGGGATATAAGCCCAGTAGTAGTACTGCTGGGTCAAAGGGTATGCACAGTTTGATAACTTTTTGGGCATAGTTCCAAATTACTCTCCAGAATGGCTGGATTCTTTCACAACTCCACCAGCAATGTATCAGTGTCCCAGTTTTCCCACATCCCCTCCAACATTCATCATTATTTGTTCCTGTCATCTTAGCCAATCTGACAGGTGTGTAGTGTTATCTCAGAGTTGTCTTAATTTGCATTTCTCTGATCAGTAGTGATTTGGAACACTTTCATATGAGTGGAAATAGTTTCAATTTCATCATCTGAGAATTGTCTGTTCATATCCTTTGACCATTTATCAATTGGAGAATGGTTCGGTTTCTTATAAATTAGGGTCAGTTCTCTATATATTTTGGAAATGAGACTTTTGTCAGAACCTTTCCTTTTAAAAATATTTTCCCAATTTGTTACTTCCCTTCTAATCTTGTTTGCATTAGTATTGTTTGTACAGAAACTTTTTAGTTTGATGTAATCAAAATCTTCTATTTTGTGATCAATAATGATCTCTAGTTCTCCTCTGGTCATAAATTCCTTCCTCCTCCACAAGTCTGAGAGGTAGACTATCCTCTGTTCCTCTAATCTATTTATTGTCTCACTCTTTATGCCTAAATCATGGACCCATTATGATCTTATCTTGGTATATGGTGTTAAGTGTGGATCCATATCTAATTTCTGCCATATTAATTTCCAGTTTTCCCAACAGTTTTTTCTAAATGATGAATTTTTATCCCTAATGTTGGTATCTTTGGGTTTGTCAAAGATTAGATTGTTATAGATGTATCCTTTTTTGTCATTTGTATCTAATCTGTTCCACTGATCTACCGCTCTATTTCTTAGCCAGTAACAAATGGTTTTGGTGACTGCTGCTATATAATATAGCTTTAGATCAGGTACACTTAGACCACCTTCCTCTGACTTTTTTTTCATTAGTTCCCTTGCAATTCTCAACCTTTTATTCTCCCATATGAATTTTGTTGTTATTTTTTCTAGATCATTAAAATAGTTTCTTGGGAGTCTGATTGGTATAGCACTAAATAAATAGATTAGTTTGGGGAGTATTGTCATCTTTATTTTATTCGCTCTGCCTATCCAAGAGCACTGAATGTCTTTCCAATTATTTAAATCTGATTTTATTTTTGTGGCAAGTGTTTTGTAATTTTTCTCATATAATTCCTGACTTTTCTTTGGTAGATGGATTCCCAAATACTTTATACTCTCAACATTTGTTTGGAATGGAATTTCTCTTTGTATCTCTTGCTGTTGCATTTTGTTAGTGATATATAAAAATACTGAGGATTTATGTGGATTTATTTTGTATCCTGCCACATTGCTGAAATTTTGAATTATTTCTAATAGGTTTTTTGCAGAGTCTTTGGGGTTCTCTAAGTATACCATCATGTCATCTGCAAAGAGTGATAGTTTGATTTCCTCATTTCCTACTCTATTTCCTTGAATCTCTTTCTCGGCTCTTATTGCCAAGGCTAGCGTTTCTAGTACTATATTGAATAGTAATGGTGATACTGGGCAACCTTGTTTCACTCCTGATTTTACTGGGAAAAGTTGCAGTTTATTTCTATTGCATATTATGCTTACTGACGGTCTTAAATATATGCTCCTGATTATTCTAAGGAATAGTCCATTTATTCCTATACTCTCAAGAGTTTTTAGTAGGAATGGATGTTGGATTTTGTCAAATGCTTTTTCTGCATCTATTGAGATGATCATATGGTTCTTATTAATTTGATTATTAATATGGTCAATTATATTAATAGTTTTCCTAATATTAAACCAGTCCTGCATTCCTGGAATAAATCCTACTTATTTAAGATATTAGCATCAATATTCATTAAGGAAATTGGTCTATAATTTTCTTTCTCAGTTTTCGATCGACCTGGTTTAGGTATCAGTACCATGTCTGTGTCATAAAAGGAGTTTGGTAGGACTCCTTCATCCCCTATTTTTTCAAATAATTTATATAACATTGGGGCTAATTGTTCTTTAAATGTTTGGTAGAATTCACATGTGAATCCATCTGGTCCTGGGGATTTTTTTCCTGGGGAGTTGATTAATAGCTTGTTCTATTTCTTTTTCTGAAATGGGACTATTTAAGCAATTTATCTCCTCCTCTGTTAATCTAGGGAGCCTATGTTTTTGGAGGAAGTCAACCATTTCACTTAAGTTATCAAATTTATTGGCATAAAGTTGGGCAAAGTAACTCCTTATTATTTCTCTAATTTCCTCTTCATTGGTGGAAAGATCCCCCTTTTCATTTGTAAGACTAACAATTTGATTTTCCTCTTTCTTTTTTCTGATCAAATTTACCAAAGGTTTATCTATTTTATTGGCTTTTTCATAAAACCAACTCTTGTTTTTATTTATTAATTCAATAGTTTTTTTCTTTCAATATTATTGATTTCTCCTTTTAATTTTTGTATTTCCAGTTTAATTTTTGGTTGGGGGTTTTTAATTTGGTCTTTTTCTAGCTTTTTAAGTTGCCCGCCCAATTCGTTAATTTTCTCTTTCTCTATTTTCTTCAAATAAGCCTCTAAAGATATAAAATTTCCCCTTATGACTGCTTTAGCTGCATCCCACAGATTTTGGTATGATGTCTCATCATTGTCATTATCTTGGGTGAAATTATTAATTGTTTCTATAATTTTCTGTTTCACCCAGTCATTCTTTAAGATGAGATTGTTCATTTTCCAATTACTTTTTGGTCTATTTACCCCTAACTTTTTACTGAATGTAGCTTTTATTGCATTGTGATCTGAGAAGAATGCATTTATTATTTCTGCCTTCCTACATTTAATTTTGAGATCTTTATGTCCTAATATATGGTCTATTTTTGTATTGGATCCATGAACTGCTGAGAAGAAAGTATATTCCTTTCTATTGCCATTCAGTTTTCTCCAAAGGTCTATCATACCTAGTTTTTTCTAATGATCTATTTACTTTTTAAATTTCTTTCTTATTTGTTTTGTGGTTTGATTTGTCTAAATCTGAGAGTGCAAGGTTGAGATCTCCCACTATTATAGTTTTACTGTCTATTTCTTCTTGCAATTCTCTTAAATTTTCCTTTAGAAAGTTAGATGCTATACCACTTGGTGCATATATGTTTAGTATTGATATTGTTTCATTATTTATGCTACCTTTCAGCAGGATATAGTTTCCTTCCTTATCTTTTTTTAACTAGATCAACTTCTGCTTTTGCTTGATCTGAGATAAGGATAGCTACCCCTGCTTTTTTGGCTTTACCTGAAACATAATAGGTTCTCTTCTAACCTTTTACCTTTACTCTGTATGTATCTCCCTGCTTTAAGTGTGTTTCCTGCAGACAACATATTGTAGGGTTCTGATTTTTGATCCAATCTGCTATCCGTCTCCTTTTGATGGGAGCATTCATCCCATTCACATTTACAGTTAAAATTACTAATTCTTTATTTCCTGCCATCATATTATCCCCAGATTATGCTTTTTCCCTTGACCCCCCCTGACCCCCCTCCCCGATATTTAATTTACAGACCCCCCCTTGTGACACACAGCCCTCCCTTTTTTTTAGTATCCCTCCCCCCTCCCTCCAAGTCCCTTCCCTTATTCTCCTTTTCCTTTTCCCTTTTCCTCTCCCCCCTTTTAATGAGGTGAGAGAAAATTCTCTGAAAAACAAATATGTCAATTATTTACTCTTTAAGCCTCTTCTGATGAGAGTAAGATTCACACAATGATTCTCCCCCTCACTAAATTCCCTCAGATATGGTGTATTTTCTATGCCTCTTCCTGAGATGTAGTTTCCCTCTTTTTATCATTTCTTCCCCTTTTTCTGTAATGACCTCCTTCCCTTTACTACACCCCCCTTTTTTTCTTTTATATCAGTAAAATCAAATTATCCATGAGTACTTTTTTATATACCCACAACAGAGTTACAGTTCTCAAGGGTTCTGTGTACCTTTTTCTGTTTCTCTTCAGTCTTGTGGATGTAGATCAAATTTTTTGTTTAAGTCTGGTTTTTTTCTTAGAAACATATAGAATTCCTCTATTTCATTGAATGACCATTTTCTTCCATGGAAAAAGATGCTAAACTTAGCTGGATAGTTCATTCTTGGTTGCAGTCCTTGATCTTTTGCCTTACGGAATATCAGGTTCCAGGCCCTTTAATCTTTTAATGTGGAGGCAGCCAGATCTTGAGTGACCCTTATTGTGGCACCTTGGTATTTAAATTGTTTTTTTCTAGCTGCTTGTAAGATTTTCTCCTTTGTGTGGTAATTCTGCAGCTTAGCCACAATATTCCATGGTGTTCTTTTTTTAGGGTCTATTTCAGAAGGAGTTCGATGAATTCTTTCCACATCTACTTTCCCCTCTGTTTCTATTATCTCTGGACAGTTCTCTTTGATAATTTCCTGTAAAATAGAATCTAGGCTCTTTTTTTGGTCATAGTTTTCGGGAATCCAATGATCCGCAGATTATCTCTCCTAGATCTATTTTCCAGGTCTATAGATTTTCCCAGTAAGTATTTGATGTTGTTCTCCAGCTTCTCTTTTTTTTTTTTTTTTTTTGATTTGTTTGACTGATTCTTGGGTTCTCTGTGAATCATTCATTTCTATTTGTTCCATCCTGACTTTTAAGGAGTTATTTTCTTCTTTCACAGTTTTTAGTTCTTTTTGTAAATGCCCAATTTCGTTTTTAAATGAATTATTTTGCTCTATTGATTTTTTTCCATTTCCCTAATTTTTTTTGACAATTATTTTCTTTTTCCAATTCAGAAATTCTATTTTCTTGAGACTTTTTTATCTTTTCCAATTCAGAAATCCTACTTTCCTGTGATTTTTTAACCTTTTCTAATTCACAAATTTTGTTTCCCTGCATCTCCTGTGAATTTTTTATTTTTTCCAACTCCAATTTCAGGACGTTGTTATTCTCTATCATAGCTTCCCTTTCCTTTCCCCATTTTTCCTCAAACTGTCTTAGCTTTTTAATAGTCTCTTCAAGGAGAGAGTTATGTGATGGGGGGCAGGAATCATTCCCCTTTAGGTTTTTATCTGCTGACTCTCTGCTGTTAACTTCCTCGGGGTTGGATACCTACTCTTTCTCTGTGTAGAATGAGTCAATGGTTCTTTTTGGCTTCTTACTCATACTTAAAAAAATCTTTTGGGGTCTGTCCCTGGGGTAGGAAATTATTTATTTTATTTCTTTACCAGCTTCCTCCCAGACTGGATGGAAGCAGTGGCTCCTGCGCCTGAGCTAAGAGAGAGCTCTGGGAGAGAGTTCCCCACCCCCTCCCTGGAAGTGCCTCAGAGGTGACTAGCACTGCTGTGCTTTGAGAGCGCTGTGCTCTAGTGGCTTCCCTGAGGTTTGAGACTGAACAGTAAAGGCGACACAAAGCCCAGCCTATGCGTCCCGGTGGGGCATGGATGTCTGCAGCAGATGATGTGAAAAGCCCCTGTGCTCAAACTGGAAGTGTCTGCCAGAAACCACAGTCCCTAGTTCAAAGGTTCTGCTTCTCTGGGACTTTGGGAGCTGATTTCCACAACCTTCAGCTGAGCTAGGCAGTGTGTGTTGCCTTGGGCCGTATCCACCTACTTCTCAATCTCTTAACTAGTCACAGGTGAGAGCTAGGGGCCACACCCCCAGTGTGGAGATCTGCTGAGTCACCCCCAGGATCTGGGAAGAACTAATCTATCTTTGAATTTTTAAAGTAGTTTAGATTTCTCTTCTGAACTGCTGTATTATAAGCAGAGAAGAGCTAACAGCCTGTGCCAGATTTCTTTATCTCAGTGGCTTCTCTGATCCCAGAGCCCTTCCCAGAGCTATCGGCGCAGTATGCTAGCACCCAGCCATCTGTGCTGGCCTCTCTTCTTCCTCCCCTGGGAACTGACCGTTCCTGTTGAAACTCCAGATTCTCTTCAGCTGGTAAGTTGTGCTTCCAGTCCTTGTGGTATCTATCAGTCCAGCGCTATTTTTGAGGCTGATTTATCTAATTGGTTGTGAGGGAGTAAGGACATTCATAGAGTCGTGTGTATCTTCTCCGCCATCTTGGCTATACCCCCCAGGCCATTTATTTGATTTTTTTTAAAGCTACAACTAATAACCCATCTTTTATAGGAAGTCTTTCTCCATCCCTCTTAATTCTAGTACTTTCTGCTTATTTTTTCCTTATTTATTCTGGATATAGCTTGCTTTGTAAATATTTGCTTGGCATATTGTTTTTTTTTTCATTAGTTTATAAGTGCTTTGAGAACAAAAAACTATCTTTTGCCTCTCTTGTGTGCTCATTGCTTAGCAATGTTTGGCAGATAGTAGGTGCTTACTAAATATTTATTAATTACTTTTGTTATTCAATGTACCACTTTTTTTATTTTATTGGATTATTTAATCTATTCGTAGTTAAGATTATAAATTAGATACAGATTTTCATTCATCTATCTCTAATATTGTTTGGGTTTTTTTCTGAATTAGTTTTTTCCCATTTATAAAGGAAATACTTTGTCATTTCAGTCTCTTTTGCTTAAACTTCTTTAAACTATATAATTCCCACAGAGTTTCTATAGTCTTCAACTCTCACTCTCTTACCCAATCCTATTTATTACTCCCCCTCACACACCCAATTTTGAAGATAATTAAATTATGAACTTTTTATTTTTTCTAAGACTTATCTGCTTATCCTCCGATTTATTTCTTTCAATTAAGCAGTTAAGTAAAATCTTCAGTGTACAGGAGACTTTGTACAGTACCCCCTCACCTAAATCAGACTCATCTGTATAACATGGCATTACCTCTCTAACCATTGTTTTCTTAGAGATTGAAGGAAAAATAACAATGGCATTATCTTGTACAATTTGACACCATCCTTTTAACTTTTTTTTTGTTTATTCTGTATCATTTGATGCCATCATCATTTTTTTGTTCTGTTATACCTTCCTCTTAGAAGTCTCAAGTCCTATAGGAGATAAAGAGAAGTATGGTTTTATAGTAGAAATTTCTTTGTAATCCTGATTGTTTCATTATTACCCCTTTCCTTTTCCATAGATATGTCTTTCTTCCTTCCCTGTTATTAAATCTTCTTCCAGGATTCATGTCCTACCACTTTCCTGGACTTCACTTAATTTCAAGAGTTCTTTTGACCTCTTTCTTGAGACTCAATGATGTTTATGAAGGTAAAATACTATCTCAAATCTAGTGTTCTAACTTAATACCATCTCCTTACAGGCTATACCTATTGGAAAATATCATATTTGCTTTATTGGTTTATCTTTCTTATATTTATTCTTATATTTATGTTGTATGGAATATTTCATTAAAAAAATTTTGGAAGCAATTGGAGTTGTGACTTGTCTGGAATTCCATAGCTAGTAAGTATTTGAAGTTGAATTTGAACTCAGATCCTCCCGATTACAGGGCTGGTGCTTTATCAATTATGCCTCTTAGCTGTCTCACATGTGGAATATTTGCTGAATAAATAATCTCATATCTGCTTTTCTTTGTAACAATAAATGAGATGTCTTTTTTTAATGGACTATCCATTTTTTTCATTAATTATCATTCATTACCCAGTTTCAGTCATTACAGACATAGATTTGTAGAGTCATATTTAATTCTACCTTGAATTGCATCTCAAACTCTCACTTCATTCTATTAAAGAAACAAGATCACACAAACACACACACACACACACACACACACACACATACACACACATGCTGTGATGGAAATGGGGGATAGAAAAGTATGTAGGTCAGCAGCCTGGCACATTTATGATTCAGCAGTGCTTAGCCAGAGAACTAAGGAATAAAGTTAAATGAGCAATATGAGTATTATTTTGAGTAGTCCTGACACCTGAGGTGGAATGAGGGTGTAGGGAGGTAGATAAATAGAGCGCTTTGGTTTTGGAAAGTCTACAAAATGAGTATATAAAGATTTAAAATTTAATCTATGCTGTTAATTCACTAAATTGTTATTTGATTTGAGTTCTTGATATCTCAATCTGTAGCAACAGCCCTAATCATTTTTACTTTTTGAGCACAATTATTTTGGAGAGGTTTGTGGGGTTTGGGGAAAAAAAAAAAAGAAAAAAAAAACTTTTTTTTTTTTTTTTTTTTTTTTTTTTTTGTTATGTGATATGTCAGAAAGTCACACTTTCGTGTCTGGTAGAGGTCCTATTTTTTTTCTTTTTTTCCTATGAAGTGTCACATAATACTACTTGAATTATTTAGAAAATTGAAATGTCTGGAGAAAAAAGCATGAAAATAAGGGTTTGCAAAAGTGGATAGCACACTTGTAGTTGGTAGGTACCTTCTCTAAATGCAGTGGTTATGGAAGGAAAATAACTGTTTTGGTTTCCAGAAATCTATTGTCTAATCTTGGTCCTGCCATATTGTTTGACTCCAGCTTAGTCATCCCACTTATCTGATCCTCAGTTTTCTTATCAATAAAAAAAAAAAAAAAAATACTAGGTGATTTCTAACCCATCACAATTTTATTATTCTAAATAATAATTTATTTTTCATCACTAGTTACAAAGTTTGATTGGGGAAATATATAATATCTGAAATAACAGTCATAAATATTGATTGAAATATTATACAAATATTACAATTTTATCTACTATTCTTTAATGTTCTTTAATGTTCCTGCCAGGCTTTGTACAAGTTGAATTTTTGTAATTTGAATTATAGTTTCCATTTACATTCTTATTCCTGAGGACTTTTTTTCACCCCCTAGAGAAATATACTTTTAAATAGCACTTAAGAATACAACAAACCTTTAAAAATAATTAGCAATCATATTCGCTAAGTCAAATAATCTATTGTAAAGGCCAACTTCTATTGTACTAGTAACTTTGCCAATTACCAGTGGGTTGTTGAAAATGAAAAGGTAGATGTTGCTAAAAATAACTTTTAGAGATTCTTATGGGTAAGAAAAAAACAACATCAATAATGCCTGAAAATATTACTTTGACAAAGATATAAAAAAACCGAGGGGCACAGGCTTGAATTTAAAGCTACAACATAGCTCATTGGGTAGCTGTCAAAATTGTCTGGCCCACTTATTGACCCATAAGGAGACAAAAAAGTTTACTTGTGCCTGTGATCACATCTTCCCAGAACATAGTCATGGGAAATTCCTTCATGGATTCAATCATTTCACACATAGTGATGGGAGAATACACTTCCAAGGTTTTTGGTGTAGTGGTGAATGGAATATGCCATACTCTTTTATTAAATGTGAGAGAAAGCATAGAAGAATGCATAAGAAAAACTAGTTCAAACCCTATCTCAATTACATTTGGTTGTTTAATATCTTAGTATAGCTAGACAACTTTGTAGAGAAAGTACTGATTTGTTTTGGGAAAGAAACATTTTCCCCAGGATGTCTCTGAACAGATAAAGTCATGAAAACTGTCCGAAATTTTTATTATTCTTTTGTTTGAACTAAAAAAAAAATTAATTGGGACTTCTGAGTTTTGTAAGTTTCATAAATCGGAAAACTGAAATTCAGGGTATCATGAATATAGGGTGGCTTTCTGGAAGCCACATCAGAGAGACAGGCTTTTCTCAGTATTTACATCATTATCTTTCAAGTTGTAAATAGAATTTGACCTTAAGGCAGCTAGATGATGCAATGACTAGAGTGTTAGACATTATAATCAGATAATTAGAATTCAAATCTTTCCTCAGAATACACACACACACACACACACATACACACACACACATCAGAATATAAATACATATATACAAAGATAGATAAATAAATAGAAAACATCCACTTTAATGAAAGATGCAATGATTCACTAGCATTTCTAATAGAATATAACACAACCCTTATCATCAATATAATGGGGATTTGTTGTAGAATAGGAATGTTTACTAGAATGATTACTGTATTAGAATTCATTCTCCACTCTTCTCCTTCCTTTCATTCAGTTGGAGCATTTACTGCTTTACTTGGAAGTTTGTTTTCTTCTCTATAAGATAATCTAATAAAAAAGTAAGGAAATCATAGGATTCTTGCATCACATGAAGGTAAGCAATATGATAGTCTTCATTAGATCCAATCCCCTTATTTTATAGGTAAGACAACAAGTCCAAAGAAATTCAATGGGTTATACAAAGTCAGTCAGGTAATAGGTGATAGAATCTTTTTTTTTTTTTTTTTTTGATTTTTTTTTTATTATTATTATATATATATTTTATAATATTATCCCTTGTATTCATTTTTCCAAATTGCCCCCCCTCCCTCTATTCCTCCCCCCGACGACAGCAATACCATACATTTTACATGTGTTACAATATAGTCTAGGTACAATCATGTGTGTGAATATCATTTTCTTGAATACAAGTAAATAATCTAAAGCAGAATCAAAGAAAATTAAATAAAGATTCATGGACAAAATTGAACCTTCAAAGCATGATGACAAGACTGAAATTCACTCTAGTAATATGTTTATTGATAAGACTATTTCAAGAAACTATATTGAGTTATCTGAATGGCAGGACTGTCAGATTTATAATCAGCAATAAATTCTAAATTCTATGGATTAAAAATGGGCTTATTGAGGCTAATCTCTACTTGTGGTACTGTCCTTCCTCTAATTACAAATGAAGTTCTTCTCACTAAGTTATTTGATTTTTCTGTGCCTAAAATTTTCCATGTTTACAAAGGGACATAGTAATACTTATTTTATTGATTGTTTGAAATTATATATATATATATATGCATATATATATATATATATATATATATATATATATATATATATATATGTATGTATGAGACCTTAAAAGTAAAGAAGCTTCAGAGAAGCTTCTGTCCTAAAGCATGAGCACAATATCTTATATCTTTAAGGTACTTTAACAAAGCTTTCTTTATCTATCAATTATTCTTTGGGGAAATGAGAGATTGTAGATAACTTTTTAATGTATCTCTTAGGTAAATTGCAATTCTCTTTGATGTGGACTTTTCCCCATAATTATGTATATTCAGAGAAGTATATTAACTAGTTTGCATAGATTTTATGACTCTATTTTCTCATTTCTGAATTATTTTGCATTCTTTATTATAGAGACGGAATATTTATCAACCATAAACTTCTCTCATATTTTACTAGCTTTACTGTTTTATTCTTTATTAATATTCTTTAATGCTTATTAACTTAGGGGAATGCTACAGTGTTTGAGACATCAATTAAAATTATATATATGATACATTTCTACAGAAGACATTTTATTATTTGTTTATTAAAACTAAAAGTACTTTCAATTCTGTAACATCCACCCCACCTTTACTTGAGATTCTAGTACATATTTTACCTCTAAACTTTATATTTTGTACTTTTAAGAAAGGCTGTATTGAGCATGGGCTAGGTAGAAGGCACATTAAGTAAATTAGATATTCCCAGAATCAGGGTTGTATAAAGAGGTAAACAGATGAGTATTCAGATCTAGCCTGTGAAGCAGATTTCTAGAATTCATCTATAAGTTTATTGATCATAACTTTAGAGCTGGAACAGATATCCCAAATAATCTATTTCAACTCCTCTTCCCTGCTTCATTTTAGAGAGAAGAAACAGGTCAAGATAGATGAGTGACTTGCTATGATAACATGTTAGGTTCTTACTAAGTGCCAAAGAGATAATGAGATATTAGGTTCTTACTAAGTGCTAAGTTGGTATTTGACAATTCTCTAGTTCTGGCCTTTCCTGGGAGTTTTACTTGTGAACTCCTGGGGAGGAGCTTGCATGCTTAGGAGGAGCAAATTCATTGGTTGAAGTAATTTTCCCCAGAAGCCCTTGTGTTATCCCATGCCCATTCTCTGGGAGGATAAAAAAGGATGGCACTGGAGAGATAGAGAGAGTCTTGTCTGGGCCAGACTTAAGGCGGCTCTCCAGAGGAATAAGTTTCTCCTCTAGACCAGAGAGCGATGGGCAGTTTCTAGAACAACAGCACATTACAATAACACAGCTGATATATAATAAAGATTTGAAGTTGGCTCCTCAGACTCAAAGTGCAGGGGTAGAATTTTTACTTACTTACGGTCTCTCTCCAGTCTTATCAGATTTGGACTCTACTGTGATACCTCTAAAGTATCTCCCTCCTCTCATTTCTTGGTTCAATACATATTTATTAAGGCTATTAGGTGTCTTTGTGCCAGGTACTGTGTTAAGCACTTGGACTACAAAGATAAAAGTGAGAAACTCTCTAGAAGCTTTCATTCAAATGGAAGAGACTATATGTACCTTAATGTGTTTATACAGAACATATACAATAGCCACAGAGTAGCTTCCAGACGTTACTTTTAAAATCTGTTTGAAAGTTCTTCCTATATTCCTTATTATTAGATGGCTCCTCTTTTATCTTAGAGTATGATTCACAGCAGCTTTGTACACAATGAATAGAACATTAGACTTGAATTAATGAAGTCATGAAGTCTCAGACACTTATTGTGTGACCCAGGACAAGTACTTAACATTTGCTTGCTTCTGTTCTGTCAACTATCAAATGAATTGTTCCAAAGATAATATGAGCTAATATTCATAAAGTTATTTCTAAAGTTTAAAGCACTATATATGTATATGCATATATGAGATAGGAATTCTTATTTATGTTTTCTAAAAATTAAGTAACCTAATTGTTCATTGTCTTAATTTTAATAGAGGGTATTTGGAACATGAGAAAGGACATTTTGAATTTATTTTGAATTGCTTTATCAATTATATTGAATTACTATAGGATGTAAGCTCCTTAAGCTCAGGGACTCTCTTTGTCTCTGTCTCTGTCTTTCTTTTTGTCCATCTGTCTGTCTTTCTCTCTCTCTCTGCCTGTCTCTCTCTCTCTCTCTCTCTCTCTCTCTCTCTCTCTCTCTCTCTCTCTCTCTCTCTCTCTCTCTCTCTCTCTCTCTCTCTCTCTCTCTCTCTCTCTCTCTCTCTCTCTCTTTCTCTCTCTCTCTCTCTCTCTCTCTCTCTCTCTCTCTCTCTCTCTCTCTCTCTCTCTCATCTGTCTCTCTGAAAATTATATGATATTTGTAATAAATACTTACTTCGATTATCCTGAGACTAGAACTCTATCTAGATTCAGTTTGATTTTTCTATGACATCCTATTTTTGTTTGTGATCTTGAGAGTTCTCAGCTCTGTAAATTCTTCTGCTGGCTGACCAACTCAAATTTTGTCATGGGTGAAATAAATATCTGTTCTTTATGGCCATAGTTTCTACTTATATATTAAGTAACTTCTGAAAGGCTTATATTTGAGCCTTTTCAGTAGAGATGCTTGAAATGAGCAATATTTAAATTTTCTTTGAGAGGATGGGGTATAATAAGTTCCCTCATGTTTTGAAATTGTAACTAAGAAGTATTAGAAGAGTGTTGTCCTCTCAAGTTAAGGGATAGGTTCCTACATGACTGTTCTAGGAGGGCCAAGAAATGAATCTTTTTAGTAGAAAAAGGGATTCCCCTTCAGAACATGTATAAGGACACTATTTATGGGACACTAGAGCTTTTATATTCTATCTTCAGAGGACTGAGATTAGTGCAAAATATTAAAATGACAACCACAACAGGTTGTTAAAGCATGCTTTCCTTCACAGAGCCTAGAAAACATTTTTGCAAACGTCCTGCAACACAAAGAACAATGAATATGGAATCAAAAGACCTTTGTCTTATCCCATCTCTAGTACTTAACTATCTGTGCTAATTTTTGGCAAACCATTTCCTTTCTCTTGGATTCACTTTTTTCATCTTTAAAATGAAAAGAGGAGATGGGACTAATTCTTTATTTCAATGATTCTGTGACATTTTCACTTATTTTAGGTGACTTCTGGATTTCAATAGCTTCCAAAAGCCAAGAGTCTTCCAATATTGAGACAATCTCCCACTCAAAACTTGAGAGAAAACAAAATTAAATTTAAAGATATGAATATATATATATATTTAAACATCCTAACATAGTGGAACCCCACCATAGCTGAATGAATATGTGCATTATAATTTTTCCCACCAATGTTAATATTTAAAAAAAATGATTCTAGGCATAAATATCAATTTCTATTGGATCTCTGGTAAATTTTAAAGATTTTTATTTCTAAGGAATCTTTAGTAAAATTTAAAGATTAACATTAGAATTCCTTTCTCTCCCAAAAGGTCACTAGTATGATAAATATATTTAAATCACAAAGAAACACTGAAATTCAGATTAAGTAAAAATAAACAAAATGAAAGTGTTTATTTAATTAGAGGATTAGAAAGAAATATCCCTTACTTATCACACTGACCTTGTAGATGATAAGAATCATTATGTATATTTGTCTACTTTCTTTTACCTCCACAAGGAAGAAAAAACAGATTTTAAATGTATTAATCCTTATGTGTGCAATAGTTACCAATCTGTTAATTTACAATATCAGAGTAAACAATCGGTCTATTTTTCCTTCTTTGTCATAAGACAGCATGAAGTGCCATCTGCTCCTGGGATTCTTATCCTTTTAAACTAGATGTAATCCAAGTACAGGAAACAGTTTTGTACTTCTGTTTTCTTTTAATCCAACATCTGCTGCTTATAAATAATTATACACATATATAATGTATGTATTATCAACCATACTAAACCAACTTCTAACCTATTAATGCCTGGAATTGAACAGAGTAGTTTAAAGACACAGGTGTCACGAATGAAGCAGAACTTTAATTTTCAAGTGAGGGAAACAACTTCTAAGCAAAGTAGAGACATAAACACATGGTCCAGGGCCCCAAGTATAGTGGGAGGACCCAAGACAATGTGAGATCTCACTTAAACCAATGGCTACAAAGTGAGTTGTAGCGTTGAAAATGAGAGGTAAAAGCAGCAATGAAGCAAGTGAGATTCTTAGCAAGCCTTCATGACCAGAACTTGGGTACTTGTCTTGTGCTTGTCTGAGCTGAGAGAAAACCAGATACTAATCAAAGCAATGCAATAATAATGCGATTTTGCCAGAGGGTGAGATTATCTGGAAGAGAGTGCAAAAGATTGTTATTTTATCAATCTTAGGGGACAGTTTGCTTGCTGGGTCTTAGATATGGAAAAGAGGGTATCTCCTAATATCTTGGCAGAATATTCACACATATAACCATGTTGTTCAATTATGTTGCCTTAAGTTGTTCTCTAATAATATTAATAATGTCCTACCTTTTTAGTATTATTATCAAAGATGGGATTTTTTTTTAATCTGCAAGTAATTACACCTTAGGAAATAAATAATCTAGAATACATTTAATGACATCCAAACTGAGGTGTGTACATTTCATTATACCATTGGGTATATCTAATGCTCTCATTCATCAAAGTCTGTGAAAAAAAAAGATGTACCATCTCTTTAATCAAAGGATTCTAAAATTAAAATAGAGAAAATCAGAAAGCAGAGCAGTATTACTACCAAAAAAAAATATAGATAATTAATTCCACGTTAAAATTTACAATTATTTTGTTTTTAAAAGACCTCAAATTTGGTTTGTCTTTTCTCTTACTAATTAATGAATGATATCCTTTCACCTGGTGTGGAGCTTAAAAAAAAAAAAAAGGATAAAGTTCCTAGCTTCAGGCTTATCACCTGCCAAAACACTTAGATTGAGGTTGCTGTTTGGCAGAGAGCAGGTGTTTTATTTAGAAAGCATTTAATGAAAATATATTTAGTATTGTAAAAAGGAGATTGAAATTTCTTTTAAGCTTTTTGTAGCTAAGACATTCATGCATGTCTGAATAGGTTATTCTTTGGATATCAGATTTCTTGGACATCTCTAATACAAACATTCTTTTTATAGCTAGTTTTATCACTTAGAGAAATTTAGAATTTACTCCCCAAATATTTTAAGCTACATTTCCTTTTTATTTTTCATGATCTTCATTCTTCTTTGCAATCTTTAAATATGAAAATTACAGATGATTAATTCCGTACTTCATATGGCATTCTTATTTACCTAATATTTTCAACTCTTTGGACACTTCTAATTTAAGCATTCATGAGTTTTAGTCTTTACATTATATTTAATGTTACGACTTATTTCATAGTTCATTTCAGTCAGCAACTCCTAACCAATCCCTTTCCTGATCCCTCCAGTTATTAGAAGAATCACATCATTGAAATCATTTAGAATTGTTATTAATATGCATACTTATATACAAGTTGTTTCTACTAGTAGAATGTAATCTTCTTGAGGACAGGTATGATTCTGACACATTCACTATTTAAATGGGGGCAAGTTACTCAATTACTTTGAGTTGCTTTTTCCTCAAATATAAAATGAGAATGTTCTACTAGACAGATTTTAAGGCCTTCCTAGTTTAGATTTATTATCTTATATATTCCTGACCTTCATTATCTCAAAACTTCTTGTCTTCTATTGTGTAAAAACTTTTTGATTCTTCTCTTTGTCAAGGAATGCCCCTCCTTCCACACATAAGACACATGGAATTTCTACCAACAATGGTCCATATTATAGCATCTGAGAGAAGTTTTCTATTAGAACCCGTACCCAAAAAGAACCCTGTATACAAAAGATATATACTTGATTTTGCAGACTACATATACAAAAAGAACTATCCAAAAGTGGACCTGGATATGTGTAGCAGTGGTGTTTCCATTTTATCAAAGGTTATTAAGTTGACTTTGGATAATCACATCATATATATTATGGTGGGAATTCCTTTCATGTATGGCTCAAAGTACATATATGCTGAAATTTCTTTACTCCCAAATTCTGTGATTTTCTGATAAAATTTCTTGTTTACAACCTTAGTTTCTCAATCATTCTTTTTTTTTTTTAATTTACAATATCACTATTTGCTGATTCTTTCCTTTCTGTTTATAACATATTTCGAAAAGCCAGATCTAAAACTAACTGCTGTCACACTAAAAATATTCCTTTGATCCAGATAGACAGATAGATGGTAGACAGATAGATAGATCCATAGAAAATTTGTATCTTCTCTATTCTCCTTCACTCTGTAATTTAAAGAAACCATGAATTTAACACACCTTATTTTTCATATTTTCCCTACAAATTCATTTCACAACTTCTTATATTCTAGATTATATATTTTACTGAAGGAAACATCTAAATGACCACAATAAGCTCAAGGCAACAAAATATCTTGTGTTATCTCTTCCTTTTGCTAATTAATGGATGATAGCCTTTTATCTGGTGTAGAATTGAAAAAGAAATTGAGATCTTTCTTGTCTTCTCCATAGCACTTTAATTTTTGCTTCCTTGTCTCCTTTGTTGTTTCTTATTTCCTCCCTGCCAATAATATAAAATTAAATAATATCAATAATTCTTTAGACTACCATATTATTTTATGAGGTATGACTTACTAAGAAAGTATAACATAACAAAATCACAAATTAAACAGACAAATGTGAAGGTAATTTTCTTATAAAGGGATTCACTATAGAATTCTATTAAAGCTTGAGCAGTCTGAGAATTTTTAAAATATATCTTCATATGCTAAAATTTTATTTATTTATATCATTTTTATGAATATATCTGTTCAAGGTGGAAGAACTCTTGGAATTTAATTGATATAGCTATAGTCAGAATAAAGAAATACATAATTAACAAATGTTGTTACACTTCCTACCTCTGCCCAGTCTAAGAATTTCACCAATTTGAGAGAACTTTAATCAGGAGCCTTTTCTTCCAGTTTTGTTTGTTTGTTTGTTTTTTCTAATTAAAAAAGAAATTCAGAAAATCTAATTAAATAGCAAATTGCTCAGTGGGGGCTGAATATATGGTATCTCCAACCTAGGTATCCTGCTTATTCCAAAATGTGTCTTATGAAGTGCTAAGAGCCTCACATGGGGACAGACAAATTTAGGGGTTTAGAACTAAAATCTCAACAGATAATTAGATCTAATGCCAGTTGGAGATTTTAGCACATGCTAAAAATTAAGGAAAAATCTACTCTGGAATCTGTCTAAATTCCTAAGAAATTCTTTGTTTCGATCTTAAATGTGTTTCCCAGTGTCTAATTTTATATTATTCATGCTGTCTCTTTGTCATTTTCCATATACAAAGAATAAACTCAGTAATTTGAATCTTATTTCTCTTATTTACATTTACCCAACTCTTTGGGTAAGTGTGGAAGAAAGAATTCAATTTCTCTCCTTCAGTCCAAAATGAACATCAAAGTTCAGTCTTTGCCCAAAATTACTTTCTACATAAAACTTGTCATGAAAATGATACTTGACATATTCACGTAAATGTAAACTTTGTATTCTGTTTCCCATTTCACTTCTCAGATTCACATATATTTCCCCATGTTATTCTCTCACCTCCCCGTTTTCTCTTTTTCTTCTTCTTTCTTTCTTTCTTTCTTTTTTTTTTTTTTTTAATTTATTGTTTTGTTTTAGGGTTTGGGTAAAGATCTATTATTTCATTGCCTAACCCTCTTCCAATAAAACAAATAGCAATGCCTTATACCTTTGCTATAACAGGCTCAATTTGTCTATGTGACAGACTTAAATTTGTATCTCTCAGATTTAGGATTCCAATAATTTCAGCTACATTTTATGCCATGCTAATAAGCTCTTTTAAAATGCATTTCTCTAATATGTTCAAACCATTATGTTTACATCTTCTTCTACTTTAAACCATATCATGTAATGCAGAGCTATATTTGTAGTAGGTATATATATAATTAATTAATAGGGGGATATTCAGTCCACTAAATTCTATAATAAATTATGTCTAAGTGCATCATCTGACCATATATTAAAAGCTTAAAATCTTCCTAGAGGTCACCTAGTACAACTTTCTTATATTGTAAGTAAAGAAACTAAGGCCCCCAAATTTGAGTAATTTGTAGAAGATAATATAAGGAGAAAGTAGTAGAGCTTCATTTTGTATCCAAATTCCTTAATGTTAATTCCAATATTCTTTCCACCGTACCATGCTGAATCAAACCAAAATGGAATACAGGTAATAGATATTACATGGAATACCCATAAGAGGAGTTTGCTTTAGCCATGGAAAGAGATTTATCTGTGTTATATCAATGCAAATGGAATACTAAGTCATTTCTAGGTTCAAACAACATATGTGCTGAAAGCATATTTTCCATTTTTATATGAAATCTACAGTAGAGAAGAGATAAAAATCTGAGCAAATCAAAACAGAAACTACCCTAGAGAAGAGGGATTTTCTTGTTTTAATTTCCTACAATAGTTGCTGTTAATGTTTGCCTGTCCATCTGGAAGCTCTTCTAAAAAGGGATTAAGGAACTTGCTAAATGGATTCCATTTGCTGAATGTTAGAATTCAGACTTTATTCCCCTTGATATCAGCATATCAGCATCTCTCTCTCTCTCTCTCTCTCTCTCTCTCTCTCTCTCTCTCTCTCTCTCTCTCTCTCTCTCTCTCTCTCTCTCTCTGTCTCTGTCTCTCTCTCTTTGTCTCTCTGTCTCTCTGTCTCTTCTAAAAAATGTTTATTTAAAAATGAGTAGCATTTTGCATATTCCTATCTAACTGACAATAGATCAGAATCCACAATTTCACCATGCAGGAGCTGCTGTCTTCAATTTAATTGAAGTCATTGCTGTTATTATCCTTAGGACTCTTTGGCTTAGCAAAAGTCCCTCAGATAAAAGGAAGCCCACTAATTATAAGCTGATTTAGCAGTTGTCTTCATGTCACTGGATGGCAATACTATTTACAGCAAATATGGTCAAGTATCCTTTTAATACAGACATGGATTACACACATTAAGAACAAGACAGACTAATCCAAAGGCACACTAACGTGTAACTGAAAGCTAAAGAAAGCCTGACAAAATCTCCAACAGCTGTTAAATGTTTGCAAATTAATTTGGCTTCATTCTCCTTCCAGTTTTAGTGAAATATAGGGAACACTGAACAACATTTGCAGGGGGAAAATCTGTGTGAAATTATGATAATTAAGATTCATTTCCAAAGTTTAAATATTTTCAGCGGAACTTCCTCAACCATAAAATCTACTGGTTAAAGAGGGTAAAAAAAGAAAGGAAAGGAAAATACAAAGTAACCCATATTGCCTATTGAAGAAACCCAATTCTATTGCACATGTTTAATACATATTGGATTACTTGACATCTAAGTGAGGGGGTGGGAAGAAGGGAGGGGTAAAAAAAAAAAGTTTGGAACACAAGGTTTTGCAAGGGTGAATGTTGAAGATTATCTATGCATGAGTTTTGAAAATAAAAATAAGCTTTAATTTAAAAAAGGGAAAAAAGAAAACTCCCATTCTAATTCAGTCCTGCTGTTGTTCTGACCTAAGCAAATTTTTTTAAAGAATAAGAAAAAAAATGATATTTATATATTCCTTTAGAGTTTGCAATGTACAGTAAGAGACAACTTTTAAAGGTGGAATATTTAGTCAATATGAATCCAGGCCAGTACTAAATTCAGCATATTGAAACTTAGATATCCTATTGGAATAGTCACAAGAATTGCAATATTGACCAGCACTATTTTAATAATCATTAACAGAAAACAGTAAAAGTATTTCTATTTTATAGTTCAGATGCTTTCTATTATAATTAGTGCTGTTAATGGACATATTTGATTTTTAAGTTTAAGTATTGTGTGTGTATGTGTGTGTGTGATTAGGATAGCTCATGAATATAGTAGAAGGTACCTATGAGATTATGTAATCCGACTTCTTAATGTGCAAATGAATAAATTAAAGCTCAGAGAAGAAAAGGAAAAAAAGGAAAAATAGCACATGGAAAACAGAGCTTGGGAAATTAGAAATAGAATTCTGTCAATAAGGCAATGTCTATGTTAACCAATTTCAATAGATGAATGATTAGCTAGTCTTATGAATATTTTTTAAAAATTTTAAATATTCTTTAATATGGACATATTATTTCCTCTACCATGCAGGTCATAGTCCCTTTATAATTTCTTATACTCTGAAATTCTGATATGTATTCTCTTTTTTTAATTGAAAACAAAGTCACTTTATTATAAATTTTTGACAGTATATATACATGATTAATTTTTTTATAACATTATCCCTTGTATTCATTTTTCCTAATTATCCCCTCCCTCCCTCTACTCCTTGCCCTGGATGACAGGCAATCCCATACATTTTACATGTGTTACAGTATAACCTAGATACAATATATGTGTGTAAATCCAATTTTCTTGTTTCACGTTAAGTATTAGATTCCGAAGGTATAAGTAACCTGGATAGATAGACAGTAATGCTAACAATTTACATTCACTTCCCAGTGTTCCTTCTCTGGGTGTAGCTGTTTCTGTCCATCATTGATCAACTGGAAGTGAGTTGGATCTTCTTTATGTTGAAGATATCCACTTCCATCAGAATACATCTTCATACAGCATTGAAGTGTACAGCAATCTTCTGGTTCTATTCATTTCACTCAGCATCAGTTGATGTAAGTCTTTCCAAACCTCTCTGTATCATCCTGCTGGTCCTTTCTTACAGAGCAGTAATATTACATAACCTTCATATACCGTAATTTACCCAACCATTCTCCAATTGATGGACATCCATTCATCTGATATATATTCTCTATATATTCTTATTTAAAACAAATTTTCAGTCAGCTTAAGATCATTGTTTCTAATTCTTTAATTTCAACAAGAAAGCAAGTCTCTAATATAAAATTCCAGTAATTTGGATGTAGATATGATAATAAAATTGGCAATCAATCATGACCTGGAAGTACTTTTATATTCTTTTAGCAAAATCCTCCTTCTATTGTGTATGGGAGGGAAAAGTTTGTATTAGAAAATTGCTACTACTAATTCAGCACTTGAACAATATCATAGCTTCCAAGAATAGGAAGATAGTAATCCCATTGTTTCCTGTCTACACCAGACCTTATTTGGATGTTACATTTACTCTGGGTCAACCCAGTTTAATAAGGCAGCCAAAACAATGAAGTTCTTAGAATCTATATCATATAAAGATGTATTGAAGTGACTGAGGATATTTAGCTTAGAGGAAAGGTGTTTCAAGCAGACCATGATAGCTGCTTTCAAGTATCTGAAATAAATGAAGGAGGGATTAAAATCATTCTATATGGCTCAAGAAGGCAGAAAGAATAGTAATGCATAGAGATTTCAAGAATCCTATATAGCCTACATATATATAAAATTTTATATATACATGTATATATATATATATATTATATAATCCAATATAGACTATATATGTGCTTATCTATCTATCTATCTATCTATAACTAATTAAAAAAAAAACAAGAAACAAATCAGCAACAACTTATCATTTACTAAAGCTATTAAAATATGGAAAGTTCTGCCCACAAAAGTAATAGTTTCTTCTTTCTTGAAGATATTCAAGAATTGTCAAAACTATCATATATTGGATATGATAGAATGGGGACTTCATGGGTTTTATTAAGTAGCCTCTAAACTCTCCTCCAATCACATATTCTGTGATTTATGAGTATTATTCAGCACTGTTTTTCCTTTGAAATTTTTTTCTGTTTTATTGCTATATAATGAAAGTACCAGTAATGAATCATTTGAAGAATTTAAAGAAACTTAGGAAGATAGAGTGCCAGTCAAATAGTAAGTACTTAATAGATGCTTGTTGATTGATTGATTGTGGAGTAAAGAAAGCAGAGCCAAAAGAACAATATATAAAATGTTGACAACAATGAAAGTAAAGTCAAAATAGAAAGGCAATTAGCTAAGATCAGCTGCAATGTCAAATAATTACAATACATGTGAAATAATACATTCTTCCTTTCTATAAAGTACTGACTGTTTTTAGTGAATATACTTTAAAGGAGAATTTTTGAACAGTTTTTAAAAAATGCCTGATAGATCAAAATAAAGTTTATTAGTAAATTTAAAAATAATACCTAAAATAACAAATGATTAGATTTTGTTAAATTTATAAATTTATTTGTTAATTTATAAATTTAATTTAGAGTATCATGTCTTTGTGAGGATATTATCTACCTGTGAACTTAGGGAAGTTCATAAAGATGTCAGATGGAATTTTAAATGAATCCATTGGGGAGTCACTGGGGAGTCACACATTCTAGATCTGTCAATGGGCCAGCATTCTTAGAAATGCCTTCAAAACAGAATTTTGAGTGGGAAATTATGTATGTGTTCTTACATATGTTCTCATATGTTCTTAAAAATTAAAATTCATAAAGACTATACATTTCAGCAGATGGAGCCAAGATGGTAGAGAAAGGGCAATGACTCACCTGAGTTCTCCCTAAAACCTCTATGAACACATGTAACTAATGCCATAAAACAATTCTTAAAAGGAGGGGAAACCCTCAAAGAGCAAAATGAAATTAATTTGTAGCTAAAAACAACTTAGAATGTTGACAGGAAATGTCTGTTGCATCAGGGTGAAAGCATGATACAGTTCAGCAGAGGCTGCACCAACATATAGTAGGTTCTACCAAACCAGGAGCAGATCTTGGGAGCCACTTGAATCTTTAGTAGGAGTGGTTGCTTCTGGAGCTCTCAGATAAGAGATGGCTAGGGGTCAAACAAATTACTGGGGTCTCTGCTGGCTCTAGGTGAAGGATTCTGTTGCTTCCTTCATATACAGATCTGGATCACAGTGCTAGTGGTAGTTCCAGAGCATGTAGGGGCATTAGTACACAGGGCATATTTCAGAATAACTCCAGGCAAATAGGAAAACTCCATTTGCCAGATGTCCTTAAACTTCTGTGTAGACTCAGGCAAATAAGTACCTTATACATGGCTAAGCAAAAAGTCAACTGCATAACCTATAGTCTGGGGCAAAGAAGTAGCTCCTAGCAGGTAGATTGCCACATGCTTTAGGGTATCTCAGGGTACTACAGAAGATCCTACTAGCCTCAACATACACTAATAGTCTGGCTCAGCATTGGGTTAGCTGCCAGACCCCAACAGGGTCCAGTAACATCTGCCACTCCTTTTAGTGCAGCACCAGACATGCCCCTCTTGGGCCTTAGGGCAACATCAGTTCAGCATCAGATAAATAGCCAGGGAATATAAGTATGCCCTTTTCAGTGGGACAATGCTCCTTTCAACTTGGGAACAGAGATCAAATTTGAAAGAAAGGAAAAAGGGGAGGGGGAAAGATTAGTAGAAAACAAAAACAAAAAAAGAATCTTAGTACTGAAAGTTGCTATGGTAACAGGGAAGATGAAGTCACAAACTCAAAAGAGAAAAAGAATATAAAAGCATCTTTGGGAAAAACCCCAAAGAAAAACAGAGAGCAGTCACTCAGGAAGAACTCATGAAAGAGCTCAAAAAGTACCTTAAAAATCATATGGTAGAGATTGAAGAAAAATTGGGAAAAGAATTACAGTGAAACAAGATAATTTTTTATTAATTTTATAATTATACATTTTTGACAGTATATATGCATGAGTAATTTTTTAAAACATTATCCCTTGTGTTCATTTTTCCAGATTTTCCCCTCCCTCCCTCTACTCCCTTCCCTAAATGACAGGCAATCTCATACATTTTACATGTGTTATAGTATAACTTAGATATAATATATGTATATAAATCCAAATTTCTTGTTGCACATTAAGTATTGGATTACGAAAGTATAAGTAACCTGGGTAGATAGAAGTAGTGCTAATATTTTACATTCAATTCCCAGTGTTCCTTTTCTGGGTGTAGTTATATTTGTCTATCATTGATCAGCTGGAAGTGAGTTGGATCTTTATGTTGAAGATATCCACTTCCATCAGAATATATCTTCATACAGTATTGTTGTTGAAGTGTATAGTGATCTTCTGGTTCTGCTCATATCACTCAGCATAAGTTCATGCAAGTCTCTCCAAGCCTTTCTGAATGCATCCTGCTGGTCATTTCTTACAGAGAAATAATATTCCATAGCCTTCTTATACCATAATTTACCCAACCATTCTCCAATTGATGGACATCCATTCATCTTCCAGTTTCTAGCCATTACGAAAAGAGCTGCTACAAACATTTTGGCACACACAGGTCCCTTTCCCCTCTTTAGTATTTCTTTGGGATATAAACCCAATAGTAGCACTGCTGGATCAAAGGGTATGCACAGTTTGATAACTTTTTGGGCATAGTTCCAGATTGCTTTTCAAAATGGCTGGATACTTTCACAACTCCACCAACATTGTATCAGTGTCCCAGTTTTCCAACATCCCCTTCAAAATTCATCATTATTTGTTCCTGTCATCTTAGCCAATCTGACAGGTATGCAGTGATATCTCAGAGTTATCTTAATTTGCATTTCTCTGATCAGTAGTGATTTGGAATGCTCTTTCATATGAGTGGATATAGTTGCAATTTCATTATCTGAGAATTGTCTGTTCATATCCTTTGACCATTTAACAATTGGAGAATGGTTTGATTTCTTATAAATTAGGATCAATTTTTATTAGAACCTTTAACTATAAAAATATTTTCCCAATTTGTTACTTCCCTTCTAATCTTGTTTGAATTAGTATTGTTTGTACAGAAATTTTTAGTTTGATGTAATCAAAATCTTCTATATTGTTATCAATAATGACCTCTAGTTCTTCTCTGGTCATAAATTCCTTCCTCCTCCACAGGTCTGAGAGGTACATTATCCTCTGTTTCTCTAATCTATTTATGATCTCATTCTTTATGCCTAAATCATGGACCCATTTTAATCTTATCTTGGTATATGGTGTTAAGTGTGGGTCCATATCTAATTTCTGGCATACTAATTTCCAGTTTTCCCAACAGTTTTTTTTTCAAATAATGCATTTTTATCCCTAATGTTGGTATCTTTGGGTTTATCAAACACTAGATTGCTTTAGTTGTACCCTTTTTTGACCTTTGTACCTAATCTGTTCAACTGATCGACCAGTCTATTTCTTAGCCAATACCAAATGTTTTTGGTGACTGCTGCTACATAATATAGTTTTGGATCAGGTATACCTAGACCACCTTCATTTGTCTTTTTTTTTTCATTAATTTGAAATTCTCGACTTGTTATTCTTCCATATGAATTTTGTTGTTATTTTTTCTAGGTCACTAAAATAGTTTCTTAGGATTCTGATTGGTATAGCACTAAATAAATAGATTAGTTTGGGGAGTATTGTCATCTTTATTATATTCACTCAACCTATCCACGAGCACTGGATGTCTTTCCAATTGTTTAAATCTGACTTTATTTTTGTGGCAAGTGTTTCATAATTTTGCTCATATAATTCCTGACTTAACTTTGGTAGATGGATTCCCAAATATTTTATGCTCTCAACATTTGTTTGGAATGGAATTTCTCTTTGTATCTCTTGCTGTTGCATTTTGTTGGTGATGTATAAAAATGCTGAGGATTTATGTGGATTTATTTTGTATACAACAACTTTGCTAAAGTTGTGAATTATTTCTAATAACTTTTTATTAGAATATCTGGGGTTTTCTAAATATACCATCATATCATCTGCAAAGAGTGACAGTTTGATTTCCTCATTACCTACTCTTATTCCTTTAATCTCTTTCTCCATTTAATTTTAGAATTTCAAGTTTAGTTTTTGGTTGGGGGGTTTTAATGTTGTCTTTTTCTAGCTTTTTAAGTTGCAGACACAATTCATCAATCTTCTCTTCCTCTATTTTGTTAAAATAAGCCTCTAAAGATATAAAATTTCCCATTATTACCACTTTAATTGCATCCCCCAAATTTTTGTATGATGTCTCATCGTTGTTATTATCTTGGGTGAAATTAATAATTGTTTCTATAATTTGCTGTTTCACCCAGTCATTCTTTAAGATGATATTATTCAGTTTCCAATTACTTTTTAGCCATAACTTCTTATTGAATGTATTTTTTATTGCATTGTGATCTGAGAAGAAGGCATTTATTATTTCTGCCTTCCTGCATTTAATTTTGAGATATTTATGTCCTAATATATGGTTAATTTTTGTATAGGATGCATGAACTGCTGAGAAGAAAGTATATTCCTTTCTATCACCATTCAGTTTTCTTCAAAGGTCTATCATACCTAGTTTTTCTAATGTTCTATTTACTTTTAAAATTTCTTTCTTATTTGTTTTGTGGTTTGATTTGTCTAAATCTGAGAGTGCAAGGTTGAGATCTCCCACTATTATAGTTTTACTGTCTATGTATTCTTGCAACTCTCTTAACTTTTCTTTTAGAAAGTTAGATGCTATAGCACTTAGTACATATATGTTTAGTATTGATATGTCTTCATTGCCTATGCTACCTTTTAGCAGGATATAGTTTCCTTCCTTATCTCTTTTAATTAGATCAACTTCTGCTTTTGCTTGATCTGAGATAAGGATGGCTACCCTTGCTTTTTTGGTTTTACCTGATGCATAATAGATTCTGCTCCAATCTTTTACCTTTATTCTGTATGTATCTCCCTGCTTTAAGTGTGTTTCCTGCAGACAACATATTGTAGGGTTCTGACTTTGATCCAGTCTGCTGTCCGTCTCTGTTTGATGGAAGAGTTCATCCCATTCATATTTACAGTTAAAATTACTAATTCTTTATTTCCTGCCATCATATTATCCCCAGATTATGCTTTTTTCCCTTGAACCCCCTGAGCCCCTTCCCAATATTTAATGTATAGACACATTTGTGATGTATAGCCTTCCCTTTTTAGTATCCCTCCCCCTCCTTCCAAATCCCTTCCCTTATTTCCCTTTTCCTTTCCCTTTTCTTCTCCCCCCTTTTAATGAGGTGAGAGAGAATTCTTTGAAAAACAAATATGTCAATTATTTACTCTTTGAGCCTACTCTGATGAGAGTAAGATTCACACAATGTTTCTCCCCCTCTCTAAATTCCCTCAGATGAGGTATATAGTGTATGCCTCTTCCTGGCATGTAGTTTCCCTATTTTTATCACTCCTTCTCCTTTTTCTGTTACTACCCCTTTCCCTTTACTACTCCACCTTTTTTTATATCAGTAAAATCAAATTATCCATGTGGACTTTCTATATATCCACAATAGAGATACAGTTTTCAAGAGTTCTTTTAACCTTTTTGTTGTTTCTCTTCAGTCTTGTGGATGTAGATCAAATTTTTTGTTTATGTCTGTTTTTTTTCTTAGAAATAAAAGGAATTCCTCTGTTTCATTAAATGACCATGTTCTTCCATGGAAGAAAATGCAAAACTTAGCTGGGTAGTTTATTCTTGATTGCAATCCTTGACCTTTTGCCTTTCAGTATATCAGGTTCCAGGCCCTTCGATCTTTTAATGTGGAGGCAGCCAGATCTTGAGTGACCCTTATTGTGGCCCCTTGATATTTAAATTGTTTTTTTTTTTTTTTTTCTATCTGGTTGCAATATTTTTTCCTTTGTCTGGTAGTTCTGAAGCTTAGCCACAATGTTCCATGGAGTTCTTTTTTTAGGGTCTTTTTCAGAAGGTGTTCCATGAATTCTTTCAATGCCCATTTTCCCTTCTGTTTCTATTATCTCTGGACAGTTCTCTTTGATGATTTCCTGTAAAATAGAATCTAGGCTCTTTTTTTATCATAGTTTTCAGGAAGTCCAATGATCCTCAGATTATTTCTCCTAGATCTGTTTTCCAGGTCTATAGATTTTCCCAGTAAGTATTTGACATTGTTCTCCAGCTTTTCATTTTTTTTTTTGTTTGACTGATTCTTGGGTTCACAATTAATCGTTCATTTCTCTTTGCTCCATCCTGATTTTTAATGAGTTATTTTCTTCATTCACATTTTTCAGTTCTTTTTGTATATGCCCAATTGAGTTTTTCAATGAATTATTTTCCTCTATTGAATTTTTTTTCCATTTCCCTAATTTTTTTAGTTATTTTCTTTTTCCAATTCAAAAATCCTACTTTCTTGAGACTTTTTATCTAGTCCAATTCAAAAATCCCAATTTCCTGTGATTTTTTAACCTTTTCTAATTCACAAATTTTGTTTCCCTGCATCTCCTGTTAATTCTTTATTTTTTCCAACTCAAATTTCAGGACATTGTTATTCTCTATCATAGCTTCTCTTTCCTTTTCCCATTTTTCTTCAAACTCTCTTAACTTTTTAATAGTCTCTTCTAGGAGAGAGTTATGTGATGGGAGGCAGGTATCATTCCCCTTCAGAGTGTTATCTGCTGACTCTCTGCTGTTAACTTCCTCGGGGTTGGATACCCGCTCTTTTTCTGTGTAGAAGGAATCAATCATTCTCTTCAGCTTTTTACTCATTGTTAAAAACTTTTGGCTCTGCCCTTGGGGTAAGAAATTTATTTATTTATTTATTTATTTGCCATCTTCCTCCCAGACCAGATGGATTCAGAGGATCCTGTGCCTGAGCTAAGAGAGAGCTCTGGGAGAGAGTTCCCCTCCCCCCTACCTGGAAATGCCTCAGAAGTGATAGGTCTGCACTGTGAGGGTTGCCCAGTGAAGGACCCTGCTGTGTGTCCTAGCGACTTCTCTGAGGTTTAAGACTGAACAGTAAAAGCTACACAAGACCCATCCAATGCGTCCCGTGGGGCATGGATATCAGCAGCTGATGTGAAAAGCCCCTGCACTCAAACTGGAAGTTTCTGCCTGGAAAATGACTTCCCTACTTCAAAGGTTTTGCTTCTCTGGGAGTTCCAATTCACTGGGAATTCCGTGGCTGCTAGAGTTCCCCAGCCTCAGGCCAAGTCTACCTTTATGTGGATTAGATGTTGCCTTGGGCAGTGTCCCTGCTCTTAACTACCCCAAGGTGAAGCCCTGGACAGCAGAAGGCAGCTTTACAGCAGTGCGGAGATCTGTTAGGTCACTTCTGGATTGGGGTGGTTCTAGGATCTAGCTTTATATTTTAAAGTGGCTTGATTTCTCTTGTGAACTGCTGTTTTATAAGCAGAAAAGAGCTAACAGCCTTTGTCAGATTCCTCTATCTCAATGGCTTCTCTAATCCCAGAGTTCTCCCCAGCCCAATCCACAGTGTGCTAGCACCTAACCATCTGTGATGGCCTTTTTCTTCCTCCCCTTTGAACTGACCTTTTCTGTAGAGACTCCAGATTCTTTTCAGCTGGTATGTTGTGCTTCTAATCCTTGTGGTTTCTATCAGTCCAGCGTTATTTTTGAGGCTGATTCAATTAATTGGTAATGAGGGAAGAAGGGAGCTTATAAATTCATGTGTATCTTCTCTGCCATCTTGGCTCGCCCCCCCCCCCCCAAGATAATTATTTTAAAAAAGAATCAACATCTTGGAAAAAGAAAATAATTGGTTAAAAAGTAGAATTGACAAAACGTAAAAGAAACTGCAAAAGCATCTTCAAAGGCAGAGCCAAGATGATAGAATAGAAGAAGGGATTCATTTCAGTTCTCCCTCAACTCTTTCAAAATACTTTTAAATAATGATTCTAAACAAATATTAGAATGGCAGAATCCATAAAAATAATTAATTAATTAATTAATTAAATAAAGTGAAACAATTTTCCGGCCCAAGATACCTCAGAAGATCAATAGGAAAGATATAAGTGAGAGTGGAACACAGAGTATGTCCTGTCAGTGTAGATCAGGCCCCAGCAAACAAGGAGCAGGCCTCAGATCACTGAATCAGTACCAGCAGTGACTGGTCCTAGAGCCCTCAGCCAGTAATTGTAAATGGGATTAAACAACTGGTCAGAAGATGAATATAAGGTTCTTTTTGCTCATATTGAAGCAGGATTCTGTTTCTTTTTCCGTATGTGGATTTGGGTTGCAGTCCTAAATTAGTCCCAAGAGAGCAGGAACACTAGCACTGCAAAGCTTATGTTCATAGTAGAGTGGGGGCTTTCCTACACTTTCAACGCAAAAAAAAGAGTGTGATCACTCAGACTAGGGCACAGATTATGAGAGCAGTAAGCATACTTCCCCATTAATCCTACCATTTTGGAAGATTTGAAAACTGACAAGCCCTAGAAGTATCCCTGGAAACTGCACAAAACTACTGAAGATTGGGGCACTGCATCTTCAACTCTTAAGTAATAGACTAGGAAAATGAGCAGAAAATAGCAAAATATGTTGACCATAGAAAGTTACTACAGTGACAAGGAAGATCAAAACACATACTCAGAAGATAGCAAAGTCAAATCTCCTCCATCCAAAGCCTCCAAGAAAAATATGAATTATTTTTAGCCCATGGAAGAGCTAAAAAAGGATTAGAAAGTTAATTGAGAGGTTGAAGAAAAACTGGAAAGAAAAATGGGAGTCATGCAAGAAAAACATGAAAAATCAGTCAACAGCTTGACAAAGACACAAAAAATACTGAAGAAAATAACACCTTAAAAAGGCTAAGTTAAATCATAAAGGAGCTATCTCCTGTGAGGAGAAAAAAAAAGTCTTAAAAAAAGCAAAATGAGCTAAGTAGAAAAAGAAACAAAAAAAATCATCAAATGAAAGAATAAAGAAAAACCTTCTTAAAAAGTAGAATTTGGTAAATGAAAAAAAAAAGGTACAAAAGTTTGCTGAAAATAAAATAATTCCTTAAAAAACATAATTGAGAAAATGGAAAGCTAATTACTCTGTTAGAAATAAATAAATAATAAAAAATTTCAAATTATCTATGTCATGTTTAAACTACTTGAAAATGATGATCAAAAACTGTTCTTGAAATTATCTTTCAAGAAATTATCAAGGAAAATGTCTCTAATATCATAGAAACAGAGGGTAAAACAAAAATGGAAAGAATCCATCAATCTCCTGGAAAAAATCCCAACGTGAAATTTCCCAGGAGTATTGCAGTGTAAAGCCAGAAAGAAACAATTCAAGTATTATGGAGCCATAGTCAATATAATACAAATTTTAGCTGTTCCTACTCTAAATAAAAAAAGAACTTAGGATATGATATTATGGAGCACAAACGAACTAGAACTACAATCAAGAATCATCTACCTCACAAAACTGAATATAATCTTTCATGGGAAAAAGACATACAATAAAATAAAAGCATTTCAAGCACTCTGCTGAAAAGATAAGAAGTGAATAGAAAAAATTTACTTTCAAACAGAATATTAATGAGAAGAATAGAAATTAAATAGGGAAAGGAATTCATAAGGAACTTAATCATGTCATTTTTTTTTTACATTCCTACATGGGAATTTTAATTCATAAGAACATATTCATTATTAGAGTAGTTAGCTTATACAAACAGGGACCAGAATGTCAAAGATGAAGCATAAAAAAAAAATAAAATTAAGGGACAAAATATGAATGTACTTGGAAATAGGAAAAGATAGAAAGGAGTAAATTATGTCACATAAAACTGGCAAGAAGTGTCATGAATAGTAGAGGGAAAGAGGGAGGAGACAAGAGGAAATGAGTGAACCTTACTCTTCCCATAATTGGCTCAAAGAGGGAATAATATACATACCCAATTGGGCATAGACATCTATCTTGCCCTATAGAAAGGTAGGAGGGGGAAAAGATAGGAGAAGGTGTGTATTTGAATGTGATAGAAGGGAAAGGAGTAATTTGAGGAGGGATAGGGTAAAAAGAAAGAGAATAGAATAAACAGAGAGAATAAATAGGATGGAGGAAAATGGTTATAATAATTGTGGGAAATTTTAAAGCAATTTCCTCTAATAAAAGTCTCATTTCTCAAATATATAGAGAACTGAGTCAAATTTATGAAAAGAAGGGACAACTGATAAATTGTCAAAGGATATCATGTTTTTAGAATTAATCAAAACTATCTATAGCCTTATGAAAAATCCTCTATTGTTTGGAGAATTGAAAATTAAAACAAAACTGAGATACTGTTCACTAAATTAAAACAATTCTGAGATATAATTCACATCTACTAGTCTGACTAACAGTACAGAAAATGGAAATGGAAATGTTGGAGGCAATTTTTTTGGGGGAAATAAGATGTTTAATGTACTGTTTTCAAAGTTGTGAATTTGTTCATTCATTCTATAAGATAATTTGGAACTATGTTCAAAGGTTTATCAAATCATGCATATACTTTGACTTGCCAGTACCACTACTCAGTTGGCATAAAAAAAGAAATAACAAAAACAAACAAAATGACAATTAAAAGAAAAGAACCTATGTGTACAAAAATATTTATAGAAGTGTTTTTCCCCTAATGCTAAAGAATTTATTTGCATCCAGAAAAAGAAGTATGGAGATTAAAGTCTTTTTTGTTTGTTTGTTTGATTTTTTCCCCTCTCTCATTGTTTTCCCTTTTGTTATGGTTCTTCTCTCTCAAAATGATACATAAAGCAATATGTATTAAAAAAATAAGAAATAATTAAAAATAATTTTAATTGAGAGGATAGCCATTGATTGAGGAATAGATAAATAAATTCTGGTAAGTGGTTGTGATGGAAAATTATTATGGTACAAGAAATGATGGACAGGATATTCTTTGAAAAAAACTTGGAAAGATTTATATGAATGGATACAAAGTGATAAATACTTTGTACAAAGTAACAGCAATATTTTAAGATGATTACCTGTGAAGGATTTGGCTATTAGCACTACAGTGATGCAAGACAACTTTGAAGAACTTATGGTGAAAAATGCTATCTATCCCCAAGATTGTTCCTGAATACAATTTTCTTTGTCTTTGTTTATCTATTTCTCCCTTTCTTTAGCTTTTTGTCTTTTTTTACCTTATTTTCTTGTGCTTTTAGTTTTTGTTTTCTTTCATAAAATGACTACTATGAAAATATATTTTGTGTGATTATACATGTATATAAAATACATCTTATTGTTTACCTTTTAATAGGGCAGTGGGGAGGAAAGAAGGGAAATAATTTGGAACTTGAGGTTTTAAAAATCATTTTTAAAAATATTTTACAGGCAATTGGAATAAATAAAATACTAAAGAGAAAAAAGAAATATGATACCATCAAAAAAAAAGTAAATTAAAAAAATAAATACCAATTCCCTTTCATATCTAGCACCACAAATAAATTAATTTAGAGAATTAAAGTCAAAGAATTAGAGTAGAATCAAGCTTTGGTATTCACAACTTATATTGTTTTGCACAAATCACTTCTCTTTCTTGACCTCAATTTCTAGTAGATGGTTAAGCTAGAGCATCACTGAGATTTCTTTAAGCTCTTGATGCTATTAATCATAAGCAATTTACACACACATTTATAATTCTATAATAAATCCCTTTACCCCTTAATATTTACTCATGCCATTACTCTTCTATATTTCACCTCCTTCCCAATCTTGATCTTTAATGAATTTATTAAATTGAAAAGCATTAAATATCTTTCCCTCTGTTCAATTAGAGCTTAAAAAACCTGAAATGTGGAACATGTATGATTCCAAACATCTGTCTCTTCCACTCTAACTCATTTGCTGCTGAACAGAGAAAACAAGTACCTAAATTCTTGATTGGTTCCACCACAAATGGATATTAACATAACCTCATTGGGGGTTTCATTACAGAAAGACCATCCTTTTACTATTCTGTAATGTATTCTCTATGTCATTCCTCATAGAGCTGCTCAAAACACTTTTTTCTTCTTTGATTTTCCAAAGGAAAGTCTGTCATCATAGTTGAGAATTGTCCTCATGCATTCCTCTCTGCAATATTTGACTTTGTTGACAAATCTCTCCAATAATATTCTCTCTTCTCTGGAATGTCATGGCGTTATTATTCTTTCTTAGTTCTTCTTTTACCTGCCTGGTCATTTCTCAGTGTCATTTACTGTAGTATCATCCATTTTGTGTATTCTAACTATGTGAGTAGCATAATGTTCTGTCCTGGGATTCTGGAATATCTTTTCCTCCCACCTTTCCTTCCCCCTCCTCCTCCTCCTTCTCCTCCTCCTCCTCTTCTCCCTCCTCCCCCTCCTCCTCCTCCTCCTCCTCCTCCTCTTCCTCCTCCTCCTCCTCCTCCTCCTCCTCCTCCTCCTCCTCCTCCTCCTCCTTCTTCTTCTTCTTCTTCTTCTTCTTCTTCTTCTTCTTCTTCTTCTTCTTCTTCTTCTTCTTCTTCTTCTTCTTCTTCTTCTTCTTCTTCTTCTTCTTCTTTCCTCTTCTCCTCCTTATCACTCTTCTCTTCCTCTTCTTCCTCTCTCTATCTCTTTTTCTGTTTCTCTCTGCAATATTTTATGTATATATGTAACTATATATATATGTATATATATATATATACATATATATATAATTTATTTGTTTGGTGACTTCTTTAGAACCTTTGCAGTTAATTATCTTTTGTATACAAATGACTGCCAAATTTTCATATCTAATTCTAATATTAAGGAACTGGAGTTTCAAGAGCAGTAGCCCTCCTTTATCACAACTGCTTATTCTATATACGGATTTGGATATGCTTGAGATAATTTAAAATCAAACTGTTTATGTTCTCTATATTACTTACATATATGAGTTGTTTCCTCCTACCCTGCCCTTGAAAGTCCCTTGAGTACAGGGACTGTTTCATTTTGTCTTTCTATTAGTAATGACTAGGGCTAAAATAGATATTTAGCTAACGCTTATTTAATTGAAGAATTCAAACATTAATTATGATCACATATAATTCCAATGTATCTAGCTTCAGATATTTCTGAATTGAATAAGAGCTAAGAAGCCCTATGGCCTAAAAAAGGTAGGCCATACAAATGATCTGACAATTACTTATCAATGCGTTCCTCAATGATCTCCAATGATGGCAATCCATTACCTTTTGAGATAATTATTCCAGCCATTGCTCCTACATCTGCACTTTGGGGACAAACAGAACCATTCCAAATGCCCTTTGTCATGACAAAACATCAAGCATTTAAACACTTTAATCAAGTACTTCTTTTTCCTTCTCTTCATCAGGCATAAACTATACCTGTCACTTTTGTTAGCAATCTTCATATGACTTTTGATGGCCGTCCTCTGGAAAGCAGCAGGAATCAGGAGATTTTGCTACACATACAAGCAAGAGAAGTAATGGATAGGTTTTGATCTGCAATATACAAATGGAGGAGATTTTGCATTAATAAGATTAAGCCTCTTTGCAATTCTGAATTAGGATTTCATTTTAAATTATAACATTCTTTTTTGTTGTTGTTTTCTTTGATGTTTATTGCAAGTTTATCTTAAAACAATGTAAATTGCATGAAAATGGGAGGGGGGAAGGAGAACAAATTTGAGACACTTTTCCCTGTGTAGTGGTATTTTCTATGTTGTTGAGACCTATTTCTGCATTAGATTTGTGAGTTTTCTTATCTTTTCCTTTTTTATTTTTTAGCTAAATATAATTTTGTATAAAGCCCTGTTCCTTCTTCCCCACCAAACCTCAGGAAAGCAGGGAAAGGAAAATGACAGATGGTTGTTCAGAAATACCTTTATTTCTCTCTTTTCCCTCCAGCACTAATTTTATGTATCAGTAAAGCAAAGCTATTATTGCCACTTTGTTAATGTGTATGTTAAATAGTGTTGTGAGAATTTATCCTTTCTATAAACTCTGCCAGATAGATCATTACTGTGTCTCACACCCACTTCCTTCCAACATTGATTCAAGGCAGAGACTTATGCAAGTCTGATAGCCCTGGGCATCAGTGAGGGCAGGATGAGGACCAGAGGTGACCATGATGTTCCCACACTGGCTGCTAGTTTGTTCAAAACATTCTAAATGGCCTTGCTATCAGAAAGATTATAACATATTGAAGTATGGTAGCAAATTAGTGGGAGAACCTTTTTTTTTTTTTCAGTTAATTGACTTTATACTTCAACAAGTCAAGAAAAGCTTTTTGTGTAGAAAACTTTCTCTTTCAAAAACTCTAGTATTCTAATGGAGCTGAATTTCACTAATACAGATGATTCTTTGATGGCAAAGATTATAAATCATTCTGCCTACCTTCTTGTACATGTACTCCCCTAAACTACTGAAAGCAACCCACCCATAAGACTAGAGACCATTCTCATGTTTTGATGCTATGTATATGCTTGAATATCAATGAATTCTGTACAGTGTTTTGTGGCTTATAATCCATAACTTTCCATGGGTTTTAAAAGCAGATTTTTTTAAATCAGCAAATCTATTTTTGTTTTGCATTTTTGAAGGTTGCTCATAAAACAATTAGATATAACACCCAGGTCAATATTACCATAGTATAGAGGTATACTATAGGTCTTCCTATTCATTCTATTGTGTCTTCACATGCCTTGGAGCCCAAATTTGGCCTCTTAATCTTCTGTCATAATTGTCAACTAGGTACTACTTTACAACTATTTTTTTTTCAAGACTTTGCTATTCACACTCTATTGTTCTTTAGTCCTAAGTCACCCCCAGTAGTATGATTCCTCTGGTTCAGGACTTTTGATAAAAGAGAAAATCCTATCCTGAACCTCATTTTACACACTATTTATTGTACTTAACTTTAGGTGGTCCCTTTTTGTCAATTATTTCATAACTCACATGACTTCTTGATTCTTATTGATCTAATTTCCATCACTATCCCAAAGAACTTTTCTTTAACCTTCCAACTTCCATAGTTTTATATAGTGAATAGTATCCCATACACAATAACTTGATCTCCCACAAAAAAAAAAAAGAGAGAAAGTTTTGTTTAACTAATAGGAACTATCTAAATTCCATTTTCTCCTTTCCTCAAAACATTTCTTTATGATATTTTAAAGTTTAATTCCTTTATATGAACCCTAGGTAAACTCTTACATATTTCTAGCATATTACTTTAGAAGTTTTCCCTTCATTCATTTTCTAATTTTTCCTTTCTATTGGTCCTTTCCATGTGACAGTGAACATATTTTGCTTCCACAATTAAAAAAAAAAAAAAAGATTGCAATTTCATATATCTAGAGATTGATGAGACTTAGAGGCTATGTAGTCAAACTCCCTGATTTCTTATATAAGGAAACCAAGACCCACTAATTTGTCTAAGATAATACAGATGTTAATTATTAGAAGTAAGATGTGAGCATAGTTCTTCAATTCAAGAATCTTTGCTCTTTCCATTGCAGACATTCATTTCTATAAAAGATTCAGTGATTTCCTTTTCTCTTATAAGTAATGAATTAACCTATATCTGTTATAAAAGAAAATGTTCTTATTTATCTTATTTAATTTCTGCCTCATGGCTTTTCCCACTCTAGTCTTTCTGCACTCAGCTTTTAGAGAGAACTTTCCCAAGATCAGATCTGAATATGTCACCCCCTTTCTCCTATTCAATAGATCCCAGAGGATAATTTCTGCTTTTCTCTGTGATGACATAGTAAGTCCCCACAACTGAATTTTAAATACTTAGATCCATCCAAACTTTTTAGTTTTTCTATATCTTGTTTTTCTTCAAGTATGCCATGATTCAGTAACACTAACTTCTCTGTTGTTCCTTGTGCAAGACTCCATATACATATGTGCACAAATAAAATCATGTTTGTAAATTTTATTTTACATATTTTCCTCCATTAACTTGTGATTAGGTCCTAAAATATTTTTTTTTAATTTTTCTTTGTAGTTCAATGCTTAGTAAAGTGCCAGATCTATGGCAGTCAATGAATAAATTATTGTCAACTTGACTAATCATGCTTCAGTCTTCAGTTACCTTTTTTACTTTTAAATCTTGCATGTAAATGAGCTAAGAAATCATGATACCTTGCAACTCAAACAATAATTTAGTTAAGAAATGTTTCTCTCATGTTTTATGGTACTAAATTGTGTTTTTAATTGTTTTATCAGTTTTAATATATAAAAGTTATTTTAAATTAATATTATACTAATAATTTTTAGAGGCATCTGGATTAAGTAACTTACCCAGATTCATGCAGCTCGTGTGTGTCAAGAGCCTGAGGCCCCATTTAAACTCATGTCCTCCTGATACTAGTGTTGGTGTTCTATCCATTACATCACCTAGCTGCCTAATAACAAATTAATAATACAGTCTCTTTAATCCATCAAACTGTTCACATAGAAACAAGGCATTACCATGCATTCATTATAAGGTATCCGAAATCTTTGTATATAATATATAGTTCATTTTCTTATCCAAACTTCTCAATTCTTATAAGGGCACATTATTAATTTATTACATATATTTTTATAATTTTTAAAATTAACCAATATTATTTTATTTTTTATTGCAGGCAACATACTGCTTAACTATTAAAAAAGAAGCAATAACATAATATTTATTATTAATTGATCTCTATTCCTTTATTTTTATTAATTACTTTTCTTCTTTCAGCATTAAACAGTTTCATACTTTCAGTGTTGTAATTATAAGAAACAGGACCTTTTCCACAAGGACAATCCAAACTTCTTTGAGACTGAATTACAGTCACAACTACAAACATTTGGTCATCTCTTATATCACTCTCTTAATAATCTTTCATGTGGTATTATACATTTTGCATACCCCTTCAGTGTCCTGAAGGTATCTTTTAAGTGGTTAATAATGCCAAGTCTTTAATAATTGCTCTAATGCCCAAACATTGTTTCCCAATTTTATGGGAATCCAGCACTGCAGCTTCACTTTGCCACTTAAAACTAATTAGCCTTTCTAAAGGAATATTTAGTTTAGAAATATAGCAAAAATAGACATTAAAAGGTCTCCCTTCCACAGCTGAAGGGAAACACATAATTCCTACCAATTTACTCCCTTTTCTCTAGGGAGGAGAATTAAGTTTACAACTAGAAACACATAGTAGGATGCTATATCATATAGAAATAGTAGGATGAAAAAATATTTGAAATAAACTTATCTGCTTACATTTATGTTTGAAATGGATTTTCAAAAAAAGAAAAAAAATAGAAAATTAAAGTTATTTAAAATAATATATACATATATACATATAATTATATACATATTAAGAGTATTAAAATTTTTCATGTATATATCCAGAGAGAGAGAGAGAAAAGGAAGAGAGAAAGAGAAAAAGAGTTAGTTTCACCTAACTCTTCTTTTCGCTCAGTTAATATATTATCCCACCAAATGTCCAGTCCAATCTTACTTGACTTCTTAGGACCCCACTACTAAGCTATCAGAAATATTTTGCGTGAAATTCTGCCTCCCAGGTTTCCATGGTTCCAACACCCAGGTTGAAGGACTCTACCACCTGAGTTTAGAATTGAAAAGGGAAAAATAAACAGATCAAAACCCCTACCTCATTTCTGGGTGCCATAGCAACAACTTTCCCTCATAAGTAACTCAAACATGGTGCTCATACCTTATACACTTATGATTTCACCCTCTAACACACCAATTTCACCTTAGACAGTTTTTAAATTGCATATTTTTTTGTATACATAGATAATGGATAGATTTTAATGGCCATTTGGAGGAAAGGAAAAGAACTCCTGCTTTCTGGTAAAAGGTAGCATGAGTTAAATCTTGAAGGAAGCCAAGTTTTCTTAAAGCCAGAAACGAGAAGGATGTGTATTTCAAATATGAAGATAGCCACTGAAAAGACACACAATGTCATGTGAGAGAAATCACAAGTAGACCAATCTAATTGGATAGTAGAGATAGGAAAAGAGTTATTCATAAAATTATTAGAATGGTAGGGAATGTAAGGTTATGAAGAACTTCAAATACCAGAGAAGCTTAAAAGTGGATCCTCCTGGGTATGATGATGACATGGTCATATCCACTATTAAAGAAAATTAATTTGGTATTATTATGGAAGAAGGATGGACTGGAAAAGGGAGACATTTGAGGCAGAAAGTCCAAATCGGAGAGTAGTGAAATATTCCAAGAGAAAGGTATTATGGACCTGAATTACTGAAATGGATGTGTCAGTAGGGAAGTAAAAATTAGAAGAAATCTTAGATGTAATCTAGTACAAAGAATGTTATTTTACAGATGAGAAACTCAAGAGCAAGTTGAAGAAGAAGAATACAGAAGGTCACACCGGTGGTAAGGGAAAGAACTGGGGGAAAACTGAATTATGAGTTCTGGGTCTAATTATGAAGCATACCTCAGATATGGATTTATTTATTGTTATTTAAATGGATCCAGATTAGAGCAGCCACAAACCAGGTAAGCAGGTGCTAGGAAGCTTCTTCTCATACAAATTGTCAGTAGGGTATCATAAATGAAGATTATTCATTTAGGATTATTATTTTTTAAAATCCTGTAACAAGATGACAAACTGGCTCATTCCTTTTCACTCCCACCACAGTGGCTGGTATATATCAAATCTCACTAGAGGAATATACTTTTCACCAGAGCCATCTCCACTGAAACTCAGGGATTTGCTTTCTTTCTGCTACTCAAACTATTAAATTCTGCTGCATTCTCCTGTCATTCCTTCCTCAAATGTTCTTTTTTCCCTAGAGTAACATTTATTACATATTTCCTTCCTTATACCACCCAATGAGTATAATTCCCTTAGTTTTTCTCATTATAGATTAGTTTAATTAATTAGTTTCTTTTCCTCATGTAGTCTATTATTTGTCATAGATCAAGAATAGCTTGACATGTTGAAGTAGAACAGAGTAGGCCCTGGGCAAAATGTCAAAATTTTGGCTTATTCTCCTGTCCTATTCTATGTCTCTTTTTTTAACTGAAAAGCCTTTTTTGTTAGTTTGTTTTTGGTTTGGGAGACAGGGATCTTCATTATATAAAATTATAAACAGAGGAAACCCACTTGGCCATTTGGTATTTCAAAGTGAGATCATTTTAATCTAAGTTATAGAAATATCATAGAAATAGAAATCTTCTGCCATTAATTAAAAAAAAAAAAACTCTTGAAAGTATCATTATTTTTAATTCTTAACAAAAAATCCCTAGAGGAAAATTCCTGTAAATGTTCTATATATTTTCCTGTGAATAATTCTAATCTTATCATATGTTATTATTTATTACATAGAAGAAACCATTTTTATATGCTCTCTGGCCCGAAACTAACCATTTAAACTTCACAAATTAGAACTCTAATAATACTAGAGCATGCAATATATTAGTCTTGCACAGGGTAGAGATTACAATTTTCAAAACATTTGCATAGGATGTTAATTTAGCCAGTGGCTCTTTGACTTTAAAAGGCTTCTATACCAAATCACCCTCTGTACCAAATGTTCATTCATTCATATCAAGAGTTTCAAGAATGTCAAATCAAGTGGAACCCTAAGGCTCTTTAGGGAGAAAGGCATATCAACCCACTAAAACATGGACATCCTAAATCCAATTTACTTAATTAACATACAATGTATAAAGTACATTACTGAGGTATGTAAATGTATCTTGAATGCTAATTCAAGTAGTGAAATTTTGTGGCTAGAGAGCCATAGAAAGCATCACATTCATGAGACAGGGGTTCTCATGAATCTTTCCCTTATTATAAATGTATGTTACCTCAAGGTCTAAAAAAGAATAAATGAAGATATACTTGTAAATGAGGATATCCTTGATTAAAAAATGTGATTGAAACTAGAAATGGATCGTTTCTGAATTTTAATTTCTAGGCTAAAAAGACTTGATATAATTTTATTTGGTTGCATTCATTCATTTGTCCTTTCCAGTTTCATGCCAAACTATTTTTTGTCTGCCTAAAAGAAAGTTGGAATAATGGCTAGAAAGTTAATCTTAAAGAAAGGAAAACTATGTTCATATCTTGCAAAACTACTGACTTTAGTACCATGGGCAAGTTACATCTCAATACTCTGAGAAACTGTGTAAGACTATACTTTGCAAAGAAAGTGCTGACCTGAATTGATAGAAATTTACTCAACTGGATGTTCCTGTTATAAACCAAAATTCAAATGGTCATAATCCATCTTTTGACTTTGGGGAGAGAGAGAGAGAGAGAGAGAGAGAGAGAGAGAGAGAGAGAGAGAGAGAGAGAGAGAGAGAGAGTCATTACAGAGAAGAGGTGTATATTTCATTGAGTTTTTGATGAATTTTATTTTTTATTAGAACTCAAAAAAGTCCTAAGTAACAAAAGTTTTGTTTTTAATTTAAAAATCATGTAACAAAACTCTGAGATACCACTACATGCCTGTCAGATTGGCTAAGATGACAGGAACAAATAATCATGAATGTTGGAGGGGATGTGGGAAAACTGGGACACTGATGCATTGTTGGTGGAGTTGTGAAAGAATCCAACCATTCTGGAGAGCCATCTGGAATTATGCCCAAAAAGTTATCAAAATATGCATACCCTTTGACCCAGCAGTGCTACTACTGGGCTTATATCCAAAGAAATACTAAAGAAGGGAAAGGGACCTGTGTGTGCCAAAATGTTTGTGGCAGCTCTTTTTGTAGTGGCTAGAAACTGGAAAATGAACGGATGTCCATCAATTGGAGAATGGTTGGGTAAATTATGGTATATGAATGTTATGGAATATTATTGTTCTGTAAGAAATGACCAACTGGAGGAATACAGAAAGGCTTGGAGAGACAGAAAAAGAGATAGAGAGAGGAGGAAGAGGAAGAGAAGAGTGATAAGGAGGAGAAGAGGAAAGAAGAAGAAGAAGAAGAAGAAGAAGAAGAAGAAGAAGAAGAAGAAGAAGAAGAAGAAGAAGAAGAAGAAGAAGAAGAAGAAGAAGAAGAAGAAGAAGAAGAAGAAGAAGAAGAAGAAGAAGAAGAAGAAGAAGAAGAAGAAGAAGGCAGGAAGGAAAGCTAGAAAAAATACAAAGTTGGGAAATGGAAAATCATATTACAGGAAGAACAAGAAGGCTAGTATCATTGAATCACATATAAAAAGGTATTGAGTAAAGTGTGAACAAGGAATAAAAATGTGTAAAAGTTAGAGATGTAATGTTTATTTGTGGTCAGGTTATGAAGAGCTTTGAATTCCAAAGAAAGGGTGTTATATTTGTTCCTGGAAGTATTAGAGAACTTGAGGAATTTATAAAGTAAGGAGATGATATAGTTAGATTTAATGGCACTTTATGAGCAAACAATAGTTGAATACATGGAATGGTGTGAGTTTACACTTGTAGCAAAGAAACCAATTAGGAGGCTATTTTGATATTCCAGGCAGAAAAAATAAGGTCTTGTACCAAGTTGGTGGAAAAAAAGAGTATAGAAGGGGACACATGTAAGAGGCACTACAAAGGTAAGATTGATAGGGCTAGAATCAGGTTGAATATAAGGATTGAGACAGAGTGAAGAGGTATTAGACTATTGTCTCTATGCAGATAACATTTCTGTAAATACACATGAACGTATATGTATATGTGGTGCTGAAGTTCTATGAATAAACATATTACATATAATATGTAATCACACATATTTGTATGTCCATTTATATATTTTATATATAGATATATGTAAACATATATCTATATATAATTAGATATATATAAATAAATAGATACACAGAATATCTGTCACTCACTCCTTTTCTTTCTTTCTCCTTAGAGCCATATCAATATTAGTTGTCATATGTTGATATATGTGCACATATATTTAAGAGTATATTTGTGTACAAATCTATATACATATGTTTATGTATTTGTATATAAATGATTAGTCATATGGGTGCATACAAATATTTTTATATATACATAAATAACTATATATGAAGGATATAAGTGTATGTGATTATTTATGTATTTAACATACACAAAACAATTAGCAGTACTATATAGACATATTTTGTGTAGATGGATACATACATGTCTGTGTAAAAATGATAGTCTAATCTTTCTTTTTCATGACAGTCTTCACATATTTGAATATATTTATCTAATTCCCTTTAGTTTTCTTTCCATCTCTACTTTCTTTCAATAGATAATAATGAAGTTACAAGAACAATTTAGTAATACTTTTAAGAATGAATCAATAAAAGCAAACATATTTGGACAAGCTGTTCAATAATCATTGTTAAATTGGTCAAGGTTTTCCAAAATAAATTTTAGTTTAGGTTTTAGTTGTAGATTACAAAAAGAGAAATGGACAAGAGAAAAGCAAGCTGAGAAAGTCTGGATGTATTGGGATTTATAATTTTGGAAGTACCATTTGTCCCATATTAAATATCAGAGTTTCCATCTGGATCAATACATTGTTTTTATATAGGAACAGAGTCTTTTAAGCTGTCTAATCAGCAATCAAGTAAGGATAGTACCTAGCTGTTTCCCAGAAAACCTATCATTGGTTCTGGTGACAACTTTACTGAGTTTGAACATAAAGCCAGGAGATGTTTGGGAAGTTAGTTGGAGACTAAATGATGTATTTCTTTTATTTGGTCATTGGTTAATTGCTCAGCCTTTTAATTCATTTTGCCTAAACAAGTGAAACTTCTTTGTAGTAATGAAATTAAACCCCTTTGGGATGTTTAGCAGTCTTTACTTGGAATCAGAAATAATTTTTTTTAAAAAAAGAAAAGATGTTTTAGGATAGTAGGAATATTTAGAAACATTATACATTCTTGAAAAATGATTATTCTGTTATTTTATTATAAGGTTTAAATCATTGATATTTTAATATGGTACATTAAATATTTTATTGATGATGAGGAAATGATATATGCTTCTTTATCTTTATTTATAATTTACTTCTTATAAAGGTATTTTAAATGAAGTAGTCTTATAATAATAAGAAATGGTTTTTCCTGGCTTTAGCATAATTGAATGAAACTGCACAAATAAGTTCATCTTTCTGATCATCAGTTTCTTCAATTCTAAAATTGTAACAAAATAATTTTATTGCCAGATAACTTATAATAATAAAATATTTTGAAGAATGTAAGTACAAATTGCTATTAACTATTATCAAATCTGGATTTTGTGAGTGTTGTAAGTTATACTGTCTTATTATTATTAATTAATATTGCCTCATGTGATCATAAAGCTATTGATATTTCTTTTGTCCTCTCAGAAATATGGTCAGCAATCTGAAATAGAAGAGGGAAATGGAGATTTGAACAAACAACCAAACAATGTACAAACAACATAGGCAATACTTTGGAAATTAAGACTAAGTAGCCAAAAGTATAGATTTTTAAAAGATGAAATAAAACCTCAGGATTAGAGCATAATTTATACCTGTGGAAGTTAGGGAGAGAAAACTCAATAGTCACTTGACTTTCCTATATGAATAAAGTGGCACTAAAGTCTTAATTTATGTGATAAAATGGTGGCTAGTAAAGCAAATAAGGAATGGACACTAGGCTTACTGTATAGGAAAAATAAGTTCCTTTTTTGTTGTGTTTTTATTTAGGCCTAAACTTGTGATTTCATGGGAGTAGAGAATTCCCATGGAAAGAATGGGAATTGCCATCATCAATGCAGAGAGGCGACTTTTCTGAAACTTAAGTCTTATTATACGAGGCTTAAAGACTTGAACATCAATATATAGGTTCCTTCCAACTAATACTGTTGTAATTACCAGAGCCATATTAAAAGTCAGAACTTGAATCGAGATTTTTGTTATTCCAAAATCAGTGCTCTATATACTGTTATACTGCCTCCATGTCAGTGAATGTATCTATTATTAAGCACTTACTATGTGGCAGACATATTCTTCACTGTCACTAAGCTTATCCTACTAGACAGTTCTTAAAATTTTAGCCATGAACCGGTTAGAATAATTTTTTGTGAAGTGCAATTCTATTTTGATACATTAAAAGATAGATTCAATTACTTCTACTTACAAGACAAACACATATTTGCTGGATAATATTCATAAACATCATTTCAAATAGAGACCCTACATTTAAAATGAAAGTTTTTAATCTAATCATACTTAGCACAGCTACAATATTTGATGTGATATAGTTCATAAAGAATGGGAATAGACACAAATATTTTTGTTTATATTAATAATATTTTCCCAATTACATGTAAAGATAGTTTTCAACATTCATTTTTGGGTCCAGATTTTTTCTCCCTCTCTCCTTCTATTCCCCCCTTCCCAAGATAAAAAGTGTTCTTTTATAGATTATTCATGAACAATCATGTTCAACATATTTCCATATAAGTCATGTTATAAAAGAAAATAAGAAAGTAAAAAAAAACATTAGAAAGAGAAAATTAAATAAAGTAAAAAATATATATATGCTTCATTCTGTATTCAGTTTCCATAGTTATAATTATCTTGGATTACTTAATTGCTAAGAAGAGCTAAGTCTGTCATAATTGATGTTACTGTGTGCAATGTTCTTCTGCTTCTGCTGACTTCATTCAGCATTAGTTCATGTAAGTCTTTCAGGTTTTTCTGAATTCTGACAGCTTAACATTTTTTATAGCACAATAGTATTCCATTGCATTAATATGCCATAACTTGTTCACCTATTCCTCCAATTCATTGACATTCCCTTATTTTTCCAGTTTCATGCTGTCACAAAATGAGCTATTATAAACAATTTATTTATTAAACAATTTGTACATTTATCTTTTATCCCCTTTTTCATGATCTTTTTGGGATTCAGTCCAGTAAAGGTATTGCTGGATTGAAAGGTATGCAGAGTTTTATAGTTCCATGAGCATGATTTAAATTTTCTATTCCAAATAAGAGGATCATTTCATAGTTTCACCAATAGTGCATTAGTGTTCCAGTTTTCCCACATTTCCTTTAAGATTTATAATTTTTTTCGTTGAACTTATACAATCTGTTTTAATTTGCATTTCTCTAATCAATAGTGTTTAGAGCATTTTCATGTGATTATGGATAACTTTAATTTCTTCATCTGAAAACTGCTTTTTCCCATCCTTTGACCATTTATGTATTAGAGATGAAATTGTATTCTTTGAATTTGCCTCGGTTCTCTATATGTTTTAGAAATGAAACCTATATTAGAAACACTGGCTGTAAAAATTAATTTTCATATTTTTGCTTTCCTCCTCATCTTGGCCACATTGGTTTTGTTTCTGAAAGATAAAAATGTTTTTGTCCAATCAATATTCTATCATGGAGACCATTCTATTTTAGCTATTTTTTGAATTAGTTGAAATGAACAAAAATAAGCAGAGTACTTATTTTTAAGCATTTTCTAAGACAAATGATAAATTTCTTGTCAATAAGAAGTGAGTAAAATATAGTATCAGAAAATTTTAAAAAGTAAACCTTTCAAAAACCTTAACTGTTCCTAGACTCTCCACAAGTGTTATATTATTTTTCAGAGATTTATTCAAAGACAAAATGTATTTTCTATGCATTTTCCACCAATTAATTTTTCCAAAATGAATCTAAGCATTATATCTCACTACTTTCAGATTTCCTTGCTAGTTTATTCTCCCTAATAAACATATCCACTTCCTTCAACTGATGAATATATGTTATTGACTTGGTTGACATCTTCTGAATGTGCTCCAGCTTATCAAGGTCTTCCTTAAATCTGGCTACTATAAGTGAACACATGAGTTCTTATTATACACTGTATACACACACACACACACACACACACACACACACACACACACACATATATATATATATATATATATTATGTTATATTATTACATATAAGTAATGTTTTATGTTATATATTATAACACTACAGTTATATAGATTAGATAGAAATGTATTAGGTCTCACCACAATCTAATAGGAAATTACCCTTCCTTATCTATAGAAGACTAACCTTTTTTAAATTTTTTTCTGATTGAAAGCTTATACACACACACATATATACACATATAAGCATGTGGATCTATAGGCATGCATGTTCATGTGTATAGATTGGTACATGCCCCACATATGCATGTACTTATGTGTATGAATCTTCACCTGCATTTCTTTATCATCTCTATTTACTATCTATCTATCTATCTATCTATCTATCTATCTATCTATCTACTTACATTCTTATCAACATAATCAAAGACAAAATATCTTAATATAGGATGTTGCAATTATATACATATGATCTTAGTTGCCTGAAAAATAAAATGATTTGCTCAGAATCACACATTAGAATGTGTCAACTCTTCTTTCAAAGAGATATTTTTGCCTTTGGGTTTTAGTCAACATCCATTTATTGACACTGGTTACATACATGCACATAAAATATTTATCACAAAATATAGGAGATAGTTAACTTTTAAAAAGTAAGGCATTCAAAGATAACTCATTATTTCATTATTATAATGAATATAATTAAAATGACAAAAATGAAGGATAAGGCAAAAGTAAGATATGAATGTATATATTTCATGGAAATTTCTACCTTCACTAAAGCTCTCCTCTGATTTTTGATCATGTGTCAGAAGTTCAGAAGTTGAATATTCCAGGAAATGAGGAACAGCTGTGTGCCTGAGGCCATCAGAGAAGGCAGCTGCCTCTAATTTTCTGGTTTCCTATAAGAGAGTCAGGAAGTAGCCCCAAGGCCTGTATTAGCCTTTAGAAGCGAGTATGGCTGTTATGCAAGGAAGGAGAGTGGACTGAATCAATGAATGGATTAAATAATTGTTAGACATATTTAACCTATATTGGACTGTTTTCTATCTTGGGTGGGGGAAGGGGGGAAATTTGGAACACAAGGTTTTTCAGAGGTGAATTTTGAAAATGATCTTTGCATATATTTGGAAAAATATTATTTAAAAAGTATTTGTGAGATCTAGTTCATAGGTGAACGGTATTCAATTTGATATAAAGTAGTTCAAGAGTCAGTACAGATTTAGAGGAGTGATTCACAAGGAGATAGCTGGTGAAGAGTTTAAACAAAATGAGTGTTGAATAACTGAAGAGAAAATTAAAATAAAAGATTGGTAGTTTATTATCCTAGAAGCACTTAACAGCTGACTATTGACCAATGGTCTAAGTAAAATTATATAAAGAAGTTTGGTTCCTATTGCCATATATTTCATGAACCCAACTCCACCTCCTAATATCACACTATATATAGTAACAGTTCTTCTTTCTTCTCAAGAGTGGTCAGGGAACACATCCAAACTGATGGGATTTCATAACATTTCTTTGAGATAAAGACTACTGTTTTGTTTTGTCTACCTATTTTTCTTTGTATTCCCCTTGCCTATATAGTGCCTGAAATATAAATGAGTGCTTAATAAAGAATTATCAGGTAATGGCATATTCAAGTTCTGTATTTCTGAAATCTTCCCCAGTTTATGAAGAGAATGGTTGGGAAGTCACAAAAGGATTTTGATTACATAATATGTAAGAGTGAGTGACAAATCATGGCATCAAAAATTATTCTGTTTCAAAAGTATAGGAGTATAAATTTATTTGATTGTTTAATTTATTTTTAATAAATATTGCTTTATGAATCATTTTGGGAGAGCAAAATCAGAACAAAAGGGAAAAACCATGGAAGTGACAAAAAAAAAAAAAAGAAAAAAGTTAACATAGCATGTGTTTATTTACATTCAATCTACACAATTCTTTTTCTGGGTACAGATGATATTTTGTGTTCAAAGTCTATTGGGATTATCTTTAATTACTGAACTATTGAATTCTTTGATAATTGATCATAGCATATCCTAGTTGTTATTCTGTACAACATATTCCTGCTTCTCCTTGTTTCTCTCACAGCATCAGTTCATGCAAATCTTTCCAGCCTTTCTGAAATTGACTTATTCATCATTTTTTTTATAAAACATTAATATCCCATTATCTCTATCTGCCACAACTTATTTAGCCATTCCCTAATTGATGGGCATCTACTCATTTTTCAATTCTTTGTTACCACAATAGAAATTGCTACAAATATTTTTGCACACGAGGGTCCTTTTACCTCCTTTCTGATGTCCCTGGGATACAGAACCATTAATTGCACTGCTGGGTCAAAGAATATTCATTACCCTATGAACATAGTTCCAGATTGCTTTCCAGACTGGTTGGAACATTTCCCAACTCCAAGAGCAATGCATTAGTGTCCCAGTTTTCCCACATTCCCTCTAGATAAATTTTATCTAACATTTATCAGTATCTTTTCCTCTCATCTTAGCCAATCTGAGAAGTATGAGGTAATACTTCAGAGTTCTTTTAATTTGTATTTCTGTAATCAAATAAAGTAGTTTCCTAGCATTGGAATTAATTGTTCCTTAAATGTTTGGTTGAATTCACTTGTGAATACATCTGGCCCTGGAGATTTTTTTTTTTCTTAGAGAGATTTTTGATGGGTTGTTCAATTTATTTTTCTATAATAGTACTATTTAAGTAATTTATTTCCTCATCTGTTAATTTGGGCAAGTTATGTTTTTTGTAAATATTCATCTATTTTGGTTAAATTTTCAGATTTTCTGTCATAAAATTGGGCAATATACATCCTAATTTTTGTTTTTATTTCTTTTTCATTGGTGGTAAGTTCAACCTTTTCATTTTTGATGATGATGTTTTATATTTTTTCTTTCTTTTTTTTTAAATCAAATTAACCAAAGTTTTATCTATTTTTTTCACAAAACCAACTCTTAATTTTATTAACTAGATCACTGGTTTTCTTAATTTCAAATTTATTAATCTCTCCTTTGAGTTTCAGAATTTCTAATTTATTATTTAATTGGAGGTTTTTAATTTTTCCCAAGCTTTTTTAAGTTTCATGACCAATTCATTGATATTTCTCTTTCTCTATTTTATAAATGTAGCTTTTAAGAGATATAAAATTTCCCTTAACAACTGCTTTGCCTGTATCCCATAGGTTTTAGCATGTTGTCTCTTTATTGTGATTCTCTTGGATTGTTTCTGTGATGTATTTTTAACACCCTTATATTTTTTATAATTAGATGGTTTAATTTCCAATTGGTTTTTAGTCTATCTTTGCCTGTCTCTTTATTGGATATAATTTTATTGCATTTTCTATACCCAACTGAATGATTGTTATTCCATCTTTGAGATGAAATAAAGCTTCAGACAATGCTCATTTCTCTCCCTTCTTTCCCTTGATTGCAATATATATAATGTTTTTTCATGGGATCTAATTTGTTCTGTTATATTTCCCCTTTCCTTTTTTTTCCAGTACAGATCTTTTCTCACACCTTAATGTCTTTTTATTTGATATTATCACATCAGAGTCCATACTCACAACCACACCCATACCCTCCATCCATGTGATGTTCCCCCCACTCTTTCTGTCCAAGTAATAGATACAGTTCTCAAGAGTTACAGATATAATTTTCCAATCTGGGTAGGTAGTTTCACCTTGAAATAACATACATTTCCTCCCATTTTCCTTTCTATGCTTCTCTTTAGTCCTGTGTTTGTAAATTAAATTTTCTTTATAGTTCTGCTTTTTTTTTTTCAATAGAAATGATTGAAAGTCTCTTACTTTATTGAAGCTCCATATCCTCTCCTAAAAAGATCATGCTGAGTCTCACTAGGTAGTTAGATCTTGGTTGTAATCCCAGATCATTTGCCTTGCAGAATATGGTATTCTAGATTCCTTGATCCTCTATTGTAGAATCTGCCAAATCTTGGGTAATCTTGATTGTTGCTTCTTCATACTTGGGTTGTTTTTATTTGGCTGCTTACAGTATTTATTCTTTGAGATTCTAACTCTGGAGTTTCACAACAATATTCCATAGGCTATTCATTGTGAGATCTCTTTTTGAAGGTGATCAGTGGATTTTTTTCAATGAGTATTTCCCTCTCTGTTTGTAGAATATTATACTGCTGTTTTCCTTGATGCTTTTTCGAAGAATGCTAGCTAGGCTCTTTTCTTTTTTTCTTTTGGTCATGGCCTTTAGATAGAACAATACTTTTAAAATTGTCTCTTCTACATCTATTTTCCTGATGGGTTTTTTTTTCAATGAAGTGTTTTACATTTTATTCCCTTTTTTATTCTTTTCAGTTTGTTTGAATGATTCTTGATGTTTCATAAAGTCATTAGCTTCCATTTGCCCAATTCTAGTTTTAATGTATTATTTTCTTCAATTAGTTTTGTATTTCATTTTTCCATTTGGTTAATTCTACCTTTAAAGGTGTCATTTTCTTCAAAGAATTATTATTATTATTTTCTTTTACACTTGGTCAATTATATGTTTAAAGGAACCTTTTTTCTTTTTCCAAGCTGCTGACTCTTTCTTGCATACCTCTCATTTCCTTTCTTATTTTTTCTTCCAAATTTCTATTTTCCTTGTAAAGTTGTTTATGAACATTTCACTTCCAAGAAGCCTCTTTGGTCTTTAAACCAATTCCTGTCACTCTTTGAGATATCCTCTATGGATATTTTGCCCTTGTTTGAGTTGGTGTTTTGGTCTTCCCTATCACCATAATATCTATGTTTGAAGCTCTTTTCTGTTTATTTCTCATTTCTTTCCTTTTCTTTTGGTATTTCCTATTTTAAAAACTTTTATTGTCAAGCTGTGCTCCTGAGGTTAAGGATGTGCTGTCCCAAACTTCTTCTGAAGCTCTGAACTTTGGCTTGGTGCACAGGAACCCCTCTTAGGCAAGTGGTGCTCAAAAGTTTAATGTTGGAGAGGGGAAGGGAAGGGAGAAGGAAAGGAGAAAAGCAAAAATAGGAGTTAAGAAGATGCTAAGAAATACAGAATTAGTAATTTTAACCATAAAGTGGCAGTGGATAACAGACTGGATTAAAAGCCAGACATACAATATGTTGTTTACATGAAACATACTTAAAGCCTGGCAATACACACAGTAAACACACTGTAAATACACTGGCAGTACACAGGTAAAAGGCTGGAGGAAAATCTACTATGCTTCAGGTGAAGTCAAAAAAGCAGGGGTAGCCATCCTGATCTTAGATCAAGCAAAAGCAAAAACTGATCTAATTAAAAGAGATAAGGAAGGGAACTATATCTTGCTAAAGAATAGCATAGATAATGAAGCAATATCATTATTAAACATATATGCACCAACTGGTATAGCAGCTAAATTTTTAAAATAAATTAAGAGAGCTGCAAGAAGAAATAGACAGCAAAATGATAATAGTGGGAGATCTCAACTTTGCACTCCGAATTAGATACATCAAACCACAAAATAAATAAGAAAGTAGTCAAAGAGGTAAATAGAATATTAGAAAAGTTAGGTATGATAGATCTTTGGAGAAAACTAAAGGGAGACAGAAAGGAGTTCATTTTCTTCTCAGCAGTTCATGGAACCTATAAAAAAATTTACCATATATTAGGACATGAAAATCTCAAATTCAAATGCAGAAAGGCAGCAATAGTAAATACATCCTTTTCAGATCATGGTGCAATGAAAATTACATTCAATAAAAAGCCAGGGGAAAATAGACCAAAAAAAATTTTGGAAACTAAATAATTTCATCCTAAAGATGAGTGGGTGAAAGAGCAAACAATTGACATAATTAATAATTTCACCCAAAAAAATGTCAATAATGAGATGTCATACCAAAATTTGTGGGATGCAGCCAAAGTGTTAATAAGGGGAAATTTTATGTCTGTAGAGGCATAAAATATAAAAAAAGAAAGTCAATGAATTAGGATTACAACTAAAAATTTCTAGAAAAGGAACAAATTAAAAACCCCCAGTCAAATGCTAAATTTGAAATTCTAAAAATAAAAAGAGAGATTAATAAAATTGAAAGTTAAAAAAAAACTATTGAATTAATAAATAAAACTAAAAGTTGGTTTTGTGGGAAAAAAATAGAGACACTCTTAGTAAATTTGATTTAAAAAATGAAAGAGGAAAAACAAATTGTTAGTCTTAAAAATGAAAAGGGAGAACTTTTCACCAATAAAGAAGAAATTAGAGCAATAATTAGGAGTTACTTTGACCAACTTTATGCCAATAAATTTGATAATTTAAATGAAATAACTTAAATGAAATGAAAGAATACCTTCAAAAATAAAGCTGGCCCAGATTAATAGAGGAAGAAGTAAATCAGTTAAACAGTCTCATTTTATTTTATTTTATTTATTTATTTAGAATTTTTTTTCCACAGTATATATGCATGAGTAATTTTTTTTTATAATAGTATCCCTTGTATTCATTTTTCCAAACTATCCCCTCCTCCCTCCACTCCCTCCCCCCAATGACAGTCAATCCCATACATTTTACATGTGTTACAATAAAACCTAGATACAATATATGTGTGTAAATACCACTTTCTTGTTGCACATCAAGTATTAGACTCCGAAGGTATAAGTAACCTGGGTAGATAAACAGTAGTGCCAACAATCTACACTCACTTCCCAGTGCCCCTTCTCTGGGTGTGGTTATTTCTGTCCATCATTGATCAACTGGAAGTGAGTTGGATCTTCTTCATGTTGAAGATATCCTCTTCCATCAGAATACCTCTTCATACAGCATTAAAGTGTACAGCGATCTTCTGGTTCTGCTCATTTCACTCAGCATCAGTTGATGTAAGTCTCTCCAAGCCTCTCTGTATTCCTCCTGCTGGTCATTTCTTACAGAGCAATAATATTCCATAACTTTCATATACCATAATTTACCCAACCATTCTCCAATTGATGGACATCCATTCAACTTCCAGTTTCTAGCTACAACAAAAAGAGCTGCCACAAACATTTTGGCACATACAGGTCCCTTTCTGCTCTTTAATATTTCTTTGGGATATAAGCCCAATAGCAGCAATGCTGGGTCAAAGGATATGCACAGTTTGGTAACTTTTTGGGCATAGTTCCAAATTGCTTTCCAGAATGGCTGGATTCTTTCACAACTCCACCAACAATGTATCAATGTCCCAGTTTTCCCACATCCCCTCCAATATTCATCATTATTTGTTCCTGTCATCTTAGCCAATCTGACAGGTGTGTAGTGGTATCTCAGAGTTGTCTTAATTTGCATTTTTCTGATGAGTAGTGATTTGGAACACTCTTTCATATGAGTGGATATGGTTTCAATTTCATCATCTGAGAATTGTCAAACAGTCGCATTTTAGAAAAAAGAAAGAGAACAAGCTATTAATTCCCTAAGACAAATTCCCAGGGACCAGATGGATTTACATATGAATTCTACCAACCATTTAAAGAACAAGTAACTCCAATGCTATATAAACTAGTTGAAAAAATAGGCATTGAAAGAGTCCTACCAAATTACTTTTATGACACAGACATGGTACTGATACTAAACTAGGTAGGTTGAAAACAGAGAAAGAAAATTATAGACCGATCTCGCTAATGAAAATTGATGCAAAATATTAAATAAAATATTAGCAAAAAGATTACAGAAAATCATCCTTAAGATAATATACTATGACCAAGTAGGATTTATACCAGGAATACAGGGCTGGTTCAATATTAGGAAAATTATTAGCATAATTGACTATATCAATAACCAAATTAACAAAAAAACAGGTGATCATCTTAAAAGATGCAGAAAAAGCATTTGATAAAATCCAACATCCATTCCTAATTAAAAAAAAAAAAAAAAAAAACACTTGAGAGTATAGGAATAAGTGGACTTTTCCTTAAATTAGTCAGGAGCATCTATTTAAAATCCTTAGTAAGTAACATATGTGATGGAGATAAACCGGAACCGTTCCCAATAAGATCAGGAATGAAATAAGGTTGCTCACTATCACCATTATTATTCTATATTGTATTAGAAATGCTAGCTTTGGCAATAAGAATTGAGAAAGAGATTAAAGGTCGGTAATGAGGAAACCAAATTATCACTCTTTGTAGAGAAATGATGGTATACTTAGAGAATCCTGAGATACTACTAAAATGCTATTAGAAATAATCCACAACTTTAGCAAAGTAGTAGGATACAAAATAAATCCATATAAATCATCAGCATTTTTTATATCACCAACAAAATCCAACAGCAAGAGATACAAAGAGAAATTTCATTCAAAATAACTGTCGATAGCATAAAATATTTGGGAATCTATCTGCCAACAGAAAGTCAGGAACTATATAAGCAAAACTACAAAACACTTTCCACACAAATAAAATCAGATTTAAACAATTGGAAAAATAGGCCGAGTTAATATAACAAAGATGACAATGCTCCCTAAACTAATCTATTTATTTAGTGCTATATCAATCAGACTCCCATGAAACTATTTTAATGACCTCGAAAAAAATTAAAAAAAAAATCATATGGAAGAACAAAAGGTCAAGAATTTCAAGGGTACTACTTAGAAAAAAATCAAATGAAGGTAGCCTAGCTCTACCTGATCTAAAACTATATTATAAAGCAGCAGTCACAAAAACCATTTGATATTGGCTAAGAAATAGACTAGTTGATTAGTAAAATAGGTTAGATTCGCAGGACAAAATAATTGATTACTATAGCAATCTAGTGTTTGACAAACCCAAAGATCCCAACTTTTGGGATAAAAATTTACTGTTTGACAAAAACTGCTGGGAAAACTGGAAATTAGTAGGGCAGAAACTAGGCATGGACCTACACAACATTGTACACCAAGATAAGATCAAAATGGGTTCATGATTTAGGCATAAAAAATGAGATTTTTATAACTTAGAGGAACATAGAATAGTTTACCTCTCAGACTTGTAGAGGAGGAAGGAATTTGTGACCAAAAAATTAGAGAAAATTATTGATAACAAAATAGAAAATTTTGATTATATGAAATTAAAAAGCTTTTGTACAAACAAAACTAATGTGAACAAGATTAGAAGAGAAGCAATAAACTGGGAATACATTTTTTACAGTTAAAGGTTCTTATAAAAGCCTCATTTCCAAAATATATAGAGAATTGATTTTATAAGAAATCAAGCCATTCTCCAATTGATAAATAGTCAAAGGATATGAACAGACAATTTTCAGATGATGAAATTGAAACTCTTTCTATTCATATGAAAGGGTATTCCAAGTCACTATTGATCAGAGAAATGCAAATTAAGGCAACTCTGAGATAGCATTACATACCTGTCAGATTGGCCTAAGATGACAGGAAAAGATAGTGACAACTTTTGGAGGGGATGTGGAAAAACTGGGACACTGATGCATTGTTGGTGGACTTGTAAACAGATCTAGCCATTCTGGAGAGCAATGTGGAACTATGCTCAACAAATTATCAAACTGTGCATACCCTTTGATCTAGCAGTGTTACTACTGAGCTTATATCCCAAAAAGATATTAAAAAAGGGAAAGGGGCCTTGTATATGCTAAAATTTGGTGGTAGCCCTTTTTGACTACACTAGGCTAGAAACTGCCAATTGGAGAATGGTTGGGCAAATTGTGGTATATGAATGTTATAGAATATCATTGTTCTGTAAGAAATCACCAGCAGGCTGGATACAGAGAGGCTTGGAGAGACTTACATGAACTGATGCTAAGTTAAATGAGCAGAACCAGGCAATCATTATACACTTCAACATATATTCTGATGGAAGTGATTATCTTTGACAAAGAGAAGATCCAATTCAGTTTCAATTGATCAATGATGGACAGAATCAGCTATACCCAGAGAAGAAACACTGAGAAATGAATGTGGACTACTTGCATTTTTGTTTTTCTTTCCAGGTTATTTTTACCTTCTGAATCCAATTTTTCTTGTGCAACAAGAGAACTGTATGGATCTGCACACATATATTGCAAATCAAATATACTTTAACATGTTTAACATGTATGAGATTGCCTGCCATCTAGGGGCGGGGGTGGAGGGAAGGAAGGGAAAAGTTGGAACAGGAGTGAGTGCAAGGGACAATGTTGTAAAAATTATCCATGCATATGTTCTGTCAATAAAAAGCTATAATAATAATAATAATAATAATAATAATAATAATAATAAAGACTGCTCGCTTACCATTTTTACCAGAATCTGTTTGTGCATCTGTTTGTGAAAACCCATTTCACCCCAGTGAGATTGGCCTTTCTTGAATATTTTCCAATCTATCTTGAGCTGAAGAGTGGTTCCACTCTGTCAGACTCTGTTCAGAAGCTTGATTTCATGTGGTTTTGTAGGGAAACTGGAAGTATTGTAAAAGCTTTGTGGCTTTTCACTGTCATTTTGGCTCTACTCTTGGAAGTCATCAAGATCATAGATTTAGAATCAGAATGTACTTAAAAGTCTTTAATCCCAAGTCCCTTGTGTTACAGAAAAGAAAAGTGAGCCCCAGAGAGGACAAGTGACTCCAATTCCAGTTCTCTCTTCAGTAAGCTGCTAAGTTGCCAAGATATCATACCAACAAAGGTCTTCTTTTGCTGAGTTTTATTCAATATGAACATTCAAAATAACCTTGTATTTTCTGTCATACAAAAAGAACTTAGCTAAATGCAAAACAGTTTCATCACAAGAAAGTTGACAAGTTGGTGTAGAATTGTTAAATTTTCCAATTTGAAAGCTGTCTACAGAAACATAAAAAAAAGATATTGTACTAGAAATGTAGGAAGATCATTCTCTATTGACATCATGGGTTCTCAAAATGATAAAGTGGCAATTCTCATCATTAATGACTAAATGGGAGGTACACATAATAGAATAGAGAAGAGTTGTAGGGAAAGAGAGAACATGCTAGCTGTTTCCCAGATTTTGAAGTGTCCTCATGTGGAAATGGAATTTTCTAATTTACTTTGTTCAACTTGTCATTAATAACAATGGATGAAATTTAAAAATAGAGAAATGTTTTCTAACAACAAATAACTTTCTAGCAATGACTTTTTATTTTTTATTCCTATACCTCAAAAGTTACAACATGGAAAAACACCAAATTTGAGCCATCTTGCCTTTGATTTTTAGTAAACACCTGTTCTATAGTGCTAGTTCCACAAAAAAAAAAAAAAAAAAAAAAAAAAAAAAAAAACATATGCACACAAAACTGTACACATTAATACTAAAAAAAATTTCCTATCCTACTTATCAAACATATAGTAAAAATGATGTTGTCCCTTTCTTACATTCCCCATCACTTATTACTCTAGAAATATTTAAGATTTAGTAGAAATAGAATAGATACCAGTAATAGAATAGTAATAGAAAGATACCAGGAGCAAATCTTAATTTCCATTATAGTTCACAAATATAATCTTATTCTATCTGGGATTGAATATGAATATGATTATCTTTAGAAATTTATTTAAACTATTCTTAGGAAGTTAACCATGGAAGTTAACATTTTTAGTGATACTAATAAATTGAAGACATAATAATTAATGGAAACGAAAGCAGAATTATCTGCACATTTAGTGTTGACAGACTAGTGCTGACTCAATGATCATGAGTTCTCTTTTTGTTTTTGTTTGGTAATACCCAAAATTTAAATAGGGACTTTGAAAAAAAATTAATTATCAAATATTTATTCTGGCAATATCCAGAATATCAGTTAGGCTTTCTGCAGAATCTGTTTTGTTTTTATAAGTACTTTGAACTATAATTTCTGTCTCATTGATTGTGGATCACTATTTTTGATCTCTCAAAGCTAAATTTAACTGATATTGTGAGCTTGAGCATTCTCTAATCAGTTATTTCAAGGGTAAACCAATTGCCACAGTAATTTAAGCTCCCTGGGAGCTAAGAAGATGATAAATTGCTGGCTATGTATAAAAAATTTTACTTGACACATAACATGGTAAAATAGCAGAATATTCAGTAGCAGAATCTAAAAAAGACCTTAGCAAAGTAGAATAATTGGACCAAAATTAAAATCAATGGAAATAAATTAAAATATTGGCAATCAAGATTACAAAAATCTAGCTCTTTTAAATGTAATATTGTGGATATATACTTAGACAATATTTTTTGTAATGAAAATACAGTGAAATTCAAAGTTGATGCAAATCATCTGAATTAATGTAGGCAACCAAAAAAAAGTGCCAAATAAGCTGTGTTAAAAGAACAATATTGTAAAGAATTAGAGAAAATAATTTGGTAATATGTTTAGTCAGGAGATAATCGGCATACTTTGTTTATTCCTGGTTAACATAGTTTAGAAAAAATAGTAGCTATTTCAATGAAAGGTATTTCAATGAATTTAATGGAGAATTTGAGGGAGAAAAATTCTTCATGATAAATTGGGAAAAGAGGGGTTCTGGAAAGGTATATCCAATTATATAAAGATCTTTCATGTTAAAGAGGAATTATGTTCTTGGTTCTACAGAGTAGCCTGAGAAGCAAAGTGTTAGTATAGGAGGAAAATTTTGGCTTTAAAAAAAAAAAAAAAGAAGAAGTTTTCCAAACACTGAACTATCCTAAAATGAAATGCATTCCCTTGGCATATGGTAGGGTCCTTTGCATTAGATTTCTTCAAAGATTAGATAATGAATAGTTTAGGACTGTTTTAGGAAGAGATCTGGCTCTATTTTTCTTTAAATTTGCCTTGCAATTATTACAATTACTAATTCTTACTTGACTTTCTTGATGTATAGTACTATGCTTCTTAAGATCTACAGGATTCAATCATTCCACCAAAACCAGACTTAAGTCTGTTATAGTAGCTTCTTTGAAGAATTTTATGCCTCTGGACCCTTTTTGGCCTCATTAATTCTACACATTCCATGAACAGTCATTTTCAAATATTGGTTTTCTTTTTGGTACTCCCTTCTAAGGAACTGAATAATCCCAAGTTACCTCATAGAAAAATAAAAATGCAGTTTCTTTAAACTGTTACTCTTCTTGTTTCTACCACCTATTCACCTTTTATGTACTCCATTCCATTTAGGAGAAACAATTCATAGCACCCCAAGGGGTTATACTCTCTCACTTAGAAACCCACTAATAAAATTTAAATATTTTCATTTACTTCTTGAATTTTAACTTTAATGACTCCTTCATATTTATTTCTACTTAACTCAATGTTCACATAAATTAATTTCCTTATTTGTTTTTCCTCTAGAAAATTTATTCATGTAAAAAACTACCCTGAGATTTACATATTTAGAGCTGAAAGTGAGCTGATTATTTTTCACTCATTTCATATGAGTCTTATTCTTTGTGACCCCATTTAGGGTTTTCATGGCAGTAATAATGGAATGATTCCCCCCCCCTCCGCCATTTCTTTCTCTAGTTCATTTTACAGATTAACTGAGGCAGAAAGAGGTTAAATGAATTCTCCACAGTCACACAGTTAGTGTCATGGGCAAGATTTGAAGTCATGAAGAGGAGATTATCTTACCCCAGACCCACTACTCTATTCACTTCACCACTTCCAAACTTGTCCTGCCCTCAGTTTGTGGTCTGGCTATATGATTGAAGAAGACTTGTCTTGTTCTCAAATATGAATCAGAATGTCCCTCTTCATGAAGATAAGAGAGGAAGAAAGAAAGAAAAAATATATCACATATGGAAAGATTCTTCTTTTCCTGGGATAAATTGTTAATCAGCATCAATAACCAGGAATAAGGTTAGTGATCTTGGGTGACTAGAGCCAGCAAAGAATACCTTAAGATGTTTCAAACAAGGAAACAGACAAATAACAATAAATAACCTATAAGAGGCTGATTCTGAGCTATACAACCAGGTACTAAGAGTGACAGAGTTCTATCTATGTATGCACATGTGTATTCTATGCACATAATTACAATTTTATTTCTGGTTATGCCCACCTACTTGAGCTCTCATGTTTCTATGAGCACTGACTATGCTAAATGACAATGGCTGAATCTTTCAAAAAAGACAAAAATGTCATCACGTAATAGAACAAAACACTATCTCTGCTCTCAAATCATTTCACCTCTCTGTGTCTGTTTATATAAAAAAGGGAGGCTAAAAAGAAAGGAATTGGCACTTTCTTTTGGCTGTCAGTCTTGCATATATATGTCTTTAAGAGTTTGGGAGACAATATCTGCTTTAATTGCTCTGCTCTTTGTTACCTCTGTAACATAATTAGGGACTATGCCTATTCTCAGCCATATGTTGGGGAAAAAAGGAAGTGTCAGAGCATGCAGCCTCGTGCAGAAGAAACATCTATTTTCACCTAAACATATTAGGGAATATGTTTAGCCATATGTGAACAGTACAGGATCTCGTTAACTATGTATTTTTGTTGCAGATGATAGTGTCTATCCTCACAGGACATGACTCAATTTGCAAGAGACACTTAAAATGAGATTACAGAATCAAACACATAGGGAGTACTTGGTGAGAGACAGACTTAGTGCTCCTTTTTATACTTGACTCCTTTTTATACTTGACTCTCTGGAGGCATTTCCACAATGCCGCAGAGCAAGCATATAAAGAAGCTGCACATCAGATGAGCCACAGGCCAGAATGCATATTTGGTATTCTGAAATCTCATTTTGACTTGACTGTCCTTACAATTTGTTAGGTGAGCCATAATAAAGCCCCAAAATGGCATATGTCACCTTTGATGCATGTTGCATTTTGCATAATGTAGAAATAACTTATGATCCCACAGAGTAATAGATAGTTCAGCAGGAGAATTATGATATGTATGAAGCAGCTGAAATAAAGTTGTCTCTCCTCTTGTTAGGAAGTGTTCAGTCAGAGATCTACTTTTCAAATATAACTGTGGGAAAATTGGGTGCTATAATGTGGAATTAACCAGGTTTCCGTTGAATAGAATGGGATGAAAAGGTAGAGTCACACTAATGAACTGAGGTTTTAAATAATTTTGTAAAGAGAGGAACAAAGTTACCTTTTGCTCATGAATTTTTGAATTATGATTTTCTACAAGAGAGAATAGCTAAGTTATTTCCATCATATTCTTTAAAAGGAAATTGGAGACATTTATGTAAATTGTTAATGATGATCAAGAATTGTAAAGATTTGTTTAAAGCTGGCATTCAGGAAATATTCTGAAATACCTTTTGAACACTATTTTAAGGTCATTAATAATGTTTTTGAGGAATTGAGAGATTCCATTTTTTAAATATAATTATGTATTTAATGTTCTATTGTTTGATTATTGGAGAAAAAAGAATATTCATCAACTCAGTATATTGCAGCCAACTTTTGACTATTTGAAAAATTTTTTTCTAAGACTAACTCTAATAATGAATCTTGATAACAGGAAAGAAAAGGAGGATTTTAGTAAAAATCTCAGGTTCTAGTACATGCACACACACAAACAATAAGTATACATGCATATATGCTTAAGTGCACATGCAAATAGACATAATTCATGTGATTTTCTGGGATAACAATGAATTTTCATGTTCATAAAGGCTCATAATAAGTATAACGATATGCTTAATGTCCCTTAAAGAAACCCTATGTCCTAGTGAAATTTATATGCTTTGAAAAAACTTTGCACACTTTTTGTCTGTGTAGACACAAGAGGATCATCTGCCCTTTTCCATAATTCTTAAAGCATTCACTAAACTGTCTATATTAATAGATTCAGCTGGGTCAAGACATAAAATTTAGAGAGCTCTTGAAATAAAGAAACAGCAGAATGCAGCATCTAGTTACCAAAAAGAATTGATTGGTTGCTTAGCTATTTCTCAAAGAGAACCAAAATATCACTATATTAAAATCAAGGAATAGTGTATCTGAACAAGACTCATCAAACTAATATGAGTTTGGAAGAATTCTATCAAAATCTGGTCCAAATAATTCACATCAACATTTGGATTGAAAATGTTAGTGTTTGCATTGTCACACAGCTGATACTGAAGTTTAGAGTATCACTTCTTCTGACTTTATTATGAGCACTGATCTCATGTGATATCTTATAAAACAGTACTTTAGGCAATTGTAATATAGTTAACATTTGATCAACATAGTTGGCCCATCTAACTTGTGCTCTTTGTAGTACAGATTGAATATTTGGCAGCTCATGAAAGAACCTAAAAGTTCAATACTTTATTTTACCAAATCATCTTTAGGTCTTCCTAACATAATTCAAATGGAAGAAATTTAGTTTCCTGCCATGGCACTGATATACTAGCTAGGTTTCATAATCATACAACAATGAGGTCATCACAATGGCTCTCAACTTTCTTGTTTTGGTAGTCTGTCCAATACCTCTTCTCTCTCATACTTTTTTCTAGAGCCTCCAAAACATTGAACTACCTCTGGCAATGTGTGGGTCAACTTCATGTTCTATGTGAACACTCCTGGAAAATATACAAATTCAAGGCATTTAATGTTTTCCTACTTTTTGTAACTGATGATTCCTCATATAGATATTATGGGACTGATTGGTGAATAATAGATATGTATATGAAAAAAATAATAAATTATTATTTTTATTTAATAAGTAAAAATAATAATTAAAATTATTATTATAAATTATTATATATGTATATAATATCTATATGATTCCTCATATAGATATTATGGAACTGATTGGTGAATAATCTATTTTCTTGGTGTTAACTGTTAAACAAAAAGTAGCAAAAGTGGTATTTAATTGATCCATACTTTGCTTTATCTCAACTTCAGGGGATGCCTTGAGTTCACAATCATCTTTGAGCAAAATGTCATGCACCAACTTTTCTTCCAATTTAGTCCTGGCTTATAGGTTTTTCAAGTTAAATACTTTATTGTCAGTGTGGTAGATAACATTAATGATGTTTTCATCTTCATTGAAGGTATCAAATAGCATTACCGAAAAAAAATTATGCTACAAAGCATCAGAGATATCACATAGCTTACTTCAATTTATGGGTGACTAAGAAAATGTAAAAACATCAACCAAAATAAATTAGTTAAAATAAAAGCTTCCATGTAGTCTACCAAAGTCTAGCACAAATCATAAACAAGTCTAATAGAATAAGTCCCACCCTTGCCATGATCCTTTTGTCTCCACTTCAGTATAGTGAGGTTTATTATCTACTATATTCTTCATGTCTATTCCCTTTTTCCAGGGGACAATTTCAATTTGGATATGTTAGAGAGAGGCAATTCTGGAAATATGGCAGAGTATATCTGAAAATTCCAGAATCTCCAGATTTCTCCCCCCAACAAGACAATATAGTGCCTTAGGGTCAATATAGAGTGGTAAAAACAAACAGGATTTTGAAAAGAGCAGTGATTCTCCTGGGACAATTGATGAAGATCTGAAGAAAGATACCAGTACCAAGGTTAGGAATAAGGTTAGTTCCACTGAAACAGCAAATGGAAAAGCAGGTGACTACAGAGTTAGGTGATAACCCTCCCACAATAGCCACAGGAATTTTTACATCCTGGAAGTCTAGTGTTAGAGTTAGGAAACATCAGGAACCTCTGTTGATACAGGACAGCAAGCCTAGCTGTGTTGCCAAGACCTGGCCCTGGGAGAAAAAGAAGCAGCAAATGTTCAGTAAGTGCAGAAGCAGTGGGGCACAGATGCTTCTGGTCACAAGCCCCTACAGGAAGGCAGAGTACTTTATTTCAATTCCAGGGCAGAGGAGAGAACTGAAGGAGGACCTGAAGCAGAAACATAAGCCAGGACTGTAGGAGATTGCATCAACAATTTGCAACAAATAAAAAATAAAATGAGCAAGCAAAGAAAAAAGGAATCTAACCACAGAATGTTACTATGAGAATAGGGGTGACCCAGGTTCATCTTCAAAAGAAGATCCTGAAGTAAAACAAAACAAAAGAAAAAGTTTCTTCTGTGCCCAAAGAGTAACATAAATGTTTACCTATTTTAAAAGCATTCAAAGAAGAACTTAAAAAGACTTTAAAAATCAAATAAAAGAAATTGAAGAAAAACTTTAATAAAAATAAAAACAATCCAACGGGGAAAACAAAACAAAACAAAACAAGAAGATTATGAAAAGAAAGTCAGTAAGTAGAAAAAAATATCTTGAATCTCAAAGAAGAAAATAACTCCTTGAAAACTAGATTTGGGCAAGAGAAATTCAGCAAGTTATAAGAAATAATAAAATAAAACATAAAACAAAAATTAACAGAGAATATGAGAAATATAAGAAAAAATGGATCTGGAGAACAGATCAAGAAGATAAAACATAAGAATAGTAGACTATCTATTTTTTCCTATCTAGGAATGTAAACAGTTTAACCTTTAAATATATATTTTTCCCTATTTATTTTTCTATAGTTCTCTTGGAAATTGTATCTGTCACTTGGACAGACAGAAGTGAGCATCACATGAACTGAGGATATGGTTATGAATGGACTTTTATGTGATGAAATAAAAGAAAACTATATGAAAAGGTAGGAGAAGGTCTGTATGGAAAAGACTAAAGGGGAAGTATAATGAGACAATTAGTTCACAGGAATAGACACAAAAACTTATTACAATACAGGGAAAGAAGGGAGAGGGATGAACATTGAAGCTTGATCTCATCAGTTTTGTCTTTAAGAGGGAATAACTTCATTCTTCATTTGGGTATAGAAATTTATTTAATCCTATAAAAAAGTAGGAGGAGAAAAAAGGAAAAGAAAAGGGAGGGAAGGATAGAAGGGAGGGCAGAAATACTAAAGAAAAAGGTAAGAGAAGGGGAGAAAGTGATATAAGATAAGATAGTGGGTGGGGCGAGTCAAAAAAAAAAAAAAAAGGATTAAAAAAGAAGTACAAAGCTGGGGAAAAAAGTAATCTTTATAGACTATTTCTGATAAAGATCTCTTTCCAAATAGGTAAAGAACTGTGTCAAATTTATAAGAATACAAGTTATCCCCCAATTAACAAATGGTCAAAAGATATGAATAGACAGTTTTCAGATGATGAAATTAAAGTCATTTATAGTTATATGAAAGATGCTCTAAATCACTATTAAGTAGAGTAATGTAAACTAAGCAACTCTAAGATAGGACCTCACATATCTCTGATGGGCTAAGTAGACAGGAAAAAAATGATAATAAATGTTGGAGGGGATGTGAAAAAGGGGTACATTAATACATTGTTGTTGGAGTTGTGAAATGATCCTACCATTTTGGAGAACAATTTGGATCTTTATACAAAAGCTGTAAAACTGTGACTACCATTTGACCCAGCAATACCATTATAAGATCTGAAGTTCAAGGAAATCATAAAGGTGGGAAAAGGATCTATATGTGCAAAAATATTTGCAGCAGCTCTTCATGGTGGCAAGCAATTGGAAAAGGAGTAGATATCCACCAATTGAGGAAAGGCTGAACAAGCTGTAGTACATAAAGGAATGGATTATTATTGCTATATAAATATTGACAAACAAGCTGATTATAGAAAGGCCTAGAAAGATTTATATGAACTTTTGCTGAATGAAAGGAGCAGAACCAGGAAAACATTGTACACAATAACAGCAAGAATGTGAGATGACCAAGTATAAAAGGCTTGCTTTTTGAAAGTAGTTCAGTGATTTAAAGCAATCCCTTTGGAGAGAAAATGTCATCTGCATCCAGAAAAAAAAAAAAAATGTAAGAAGACTAAATGTAAATTAACACATGCTTTGTTCACTTCTTTTTTATATTTTTTTTTTATCTCTCTTATGGTTTTTCCCTTTTGCTCTGATTTTTCTTTCCCAACATGATTCTTAAACCAATGTATATTAAAAATTAATAAACTTATTACAAAAAAGAAAGAAAGAAGGAGTGAGCTTTATAGCTTTGGCTCTGCCTGACTTAAATCCAATTCACGTGCAAGTCAAGAAATTACTCCAACTATCAAAATAATATTTATGCTATAAAAAGAATTTGGTAGAACTCTTTACCTAATTTTTTTTCAGATAGTTTGCATAGTATTTGGCTTAACTGTTCCTTAAATGTAATGTAGCCAATGATGCATCTCTTCTATTGATTTCTTTCAATAAATTCAACTCCTACTTTAAAAAAAAATCTGAACTTAGTAGGGAAAATTTTACATATAAAATCAAAGAGAAATATAAGTAAATATCAAAAGCTAATAACAAGAAGCTCAATAAAGATAAACTATATTTATAGGTAGACATTATATGTTTAAGATTGTCATTAGTAATTGAGTATTTCAAAAGAATGAAAGGATAAAACTAAGGATGATGTGATTCTGAAAAGTAAAAGCATGTAGGAAACATACATGCATGGTAATAATGTCTATTAAATAAGAAATAAAAATAAGAAAGTAAGAAATAAAAGGCAGAGGGGATATGCAGGGGGAGAGGATAAGAGAAGAATGTGAATGGGATAAAGTGTGTAGACTAATGGAAATAGGATAAAAGATAGAGAAGAGGTAGGAGAGAAGATAAGGAAGGAAGTTTTTTGGGGAAGGTAAGTTAAATATTATTTATGTTATATAATCATATTTGATCCCCATTTAAAAAGCATATGTGAAATAGAGTGATTCCCATTTTATAGATGAGGAACATAATTCATGAAAAATGCTATGCTCAAGGCTATATGGGCAAATATTCTAGTAAAAATTAAAATTCAGGGATTCCTATCTTATCATTTGATAACCTATCCATCATACTACCTATTTAACTCTATTATTCCTCCAAAAATTCTGGAGAAGACAAATTGGAAGGGAACTTAGAGGCCATCCTACCAAATATATTACATAATATATTACCATAAATCTTCTCTAACACTTGTACAAATCATCATCCTACTTCTTTTGAAAATATCTAGGGAGGAAGCACCTATTACTTCACAGAGTAGACTATTTTTAGTTTTTAAATATTTTCATTTTTAAATCCATGAAATCTAGATGATGCAGCAATATGATGCCACAGTAAAAGTTAGGAACACTCATCTTCCTTAGTTCAAATCCAGCCTAAGACACTTATTTATCTGTGTGGTACTAAGCAAGTCACTTAACCCTGTTTTTCTAAGTTTTCTTATCTGTAAAGCGAGCTGATGAAGGAAATGGTAAAACACTTGAGTACCTTTACCAAGAAAACCTCAAAGAGAGTAATGAAGAGTTGGAAGTGACAGCTAAATAACAAAACAGCATTTATTAAATATTCCTCTACACACACACACACACACACACACACACACACACACACACACACACACATACACACACATAAACACAAATGCAGATTTATATAAAGCTTAAAACTCCAATATAATTACCTAAGATACATCCTTCCTTTACATTTTCTCTTTCAGTATTAAGGGTTGTGTGACCTATGAAGAAAAGAGGGAAGAATTTGAAGAATTATCAATTATAGTTCTTGCCACATATAGTTCTGAGTTTGTAATCTACCAAAGAGATAATTTATTAGTAGATTGTTAGAAATAACTAAAAAGAAATTAGTAATGATATTTTTTTCTGAATTTTTATTTTCCATAGTTAAACCTAAAAACATATTTTTGCTTATACATGTACTTTTGTTTTTAATGTGTTCCCTTATTGGGGAACCAAGATGGTGGAGCTTTAAGCTCTTTCTGGGTTTCTTAATATCAATACTTCTGAACTGGTTTTGGAGTGATAGAACCCACAGATATTTGGAGTGGAAGAAATTTCCAGGAAAAAATACTTTGGATGAATTTCAGGAAACGTCTGTTAATTGAGCAGTGGGGGGAGGCAGACAGGAATAGGCACAATTCAAGATCCCAGGGTGGCATAGCATCCAAGCTCAGGGAGATACTACCTGGAGGCCCTTGTCCAAAATACAACAGTATTGGTGACTGGGTTTGGTTAAGAAGCTAGCAGATCAGCAGACTAGCTGTGAGACCACAATTGCAACAAATATTGACCCTCTGAAATCCAGAGTAATGGGGGGACTTGGCCATAGCCAGGCATCATGGGAGGGAAATCAGAAGCACCAGCCCCAGAGCAGCATGAAGCCATTGTCTCCTGTAGAGGAAGCTTGAGATAATCTATTACCCTAACAGCAGATCTCAAACTTTGAAGATGAGAGAAAAAGCAAAAAGAGCTCTGACCACAGATAGACAAATTTCACACCATGAGGACTTTCCTCCACATGAAAACCCAAAGAGTGATATGATTTGTTCTCTATCTTTCAAGGCTTTCTTGGAAGAATTCAAAAAGGATTTTAAAAGAGTGTTAGAAGAGGAATGAGGAAAGGAAGTGAGAAGTTTGGAGGAGAGTTTGGAAAAGGAAAGATAAATTATCTGAAGAAAACACTTGAAAAATAGATTTAGTTGTTAGGGGCAATGAAGCACTGCTGTCTTTGAGATGTGCCACGGAGCCTGTATGCCATGTCAGCTGGTAGGGCAGGCCCATGAGGTAAAAAGGGGGTTGTTCTCTGAGGCAGGAGGTTGTGTCTAGCAGATGTTAAAGTAACTGCTAATAGGTTTCTTGAGATGGCAAGGGGTGTATCCTCTTGTTAGATCTCCTCCTAGGACTGAGCAATAACTCCAGAAGCCTCCCTTATGGGGCTCCATCTATGCAGTTCTGAGTGGCCTGGGCACTGACAATCCCAGAAGAGAGGCAGTATAAACAGTATCTTGCACTACTGCAATCTTGCACTCTTGTTTCCTGCTACCTGCTACCTGAGAGGATGACTGAATAAAAACAGAATGGTTGCACCTCCTGGTCAGTTTGTCTCTGTGTGATTGGAGCCCAAAGGCAGATGAGCTGGCCTAATTGAGTGGTGGCCACCAACGGGTGAGTAAATAGAGTAGCCTTAAGGGATGTTACATTTAGTGAAATGGGAAAAGCATGTAACACCTTACAAAATAGATTTGATGGAATAGAAAAAGAAAACAATTTCTTGAATTGTGAATTTGTGAAACGGGAAAAAAAAATCCAAGGAACAAAACAAATAGCTTAAAAGATTAACTGGCCAAATGAAAAAGGAAATAAAAAAAGTTTACTGAAGAAAATAATTTGCTGAAAATTATAATTGAACAAATGAAAGGAAATGACTCAATAAGACTTCAGGAATCAATCAAACAAAACCAAAATAGGGGAAAAAAAAAAGAAGAAAATGCAAAATACTTCACTGAAAAAATAACTAACCTGGAAAATAGATCTAGGAGAGACAATCTAAGGATTATTGGACTCCTTAAAGACCATGATGAAAATTAGGATCTAGACAACCTTTTTCAAGAAATCATCAAAAAACTTTCCTGATGTTCTAGAATCACAGTGTAAAATAGCCATTGAAAGAATTTACTGATAGCCTCCTGAAGAAGATCCTGAAATGAAAATCACAAGTTATATTGTAGATAAATTTTAGAATTATCAGACCAAGGAAAAAATATTGCAAGCAGCCAGAAAGAAACAATTAAAATATTGAGAAGTCACAATCAGGATTATCCAGAATTGAGTAGCTTCCATTTTAAAGGATCAAAGGACCTGGAGTATAATATTCTTGAAGGTAAAGGAGCTTGGATTGTATCCATGAATCAATTATCCAGCAAAATTAAGCATCATCTTTCAGGTAAAAAGATAATTCAAGACATTCAATGAAATAGGTGAATTTCATTTATTTTTAAGGAAAAGATCAGAGTTAACCAGAAAATTTGATCTTCAAATACAAAATTCAAGAGAAGCATAAAAAGGTAACAAAGGAAGAAAAAAAATGTGTTTCTTTTAAAAGGTAAAAATATTACATTCCTATACTTAGAGGGTGCAGGTATAATTTGACTTTATTGGGATAATATAAAAAAGAAACTAGAGCTGGAAAAGAGATTGTACTGGAAGAATAGGAAAGGGGAGATAAAATGGAATAAATCACATCTCATGAAGAGGCAAAAAAGACCTATTATAGTTGAGGGGAAAAAGGGAGGTGGATGAGCGTTGTGTGAACCCTTACTCTGATCAGATTTGGCTCAGTGAGAGAATATCAGATATATTTGGCTTCACAGAGAAATTTGTATATAGGAAAGTAGGAGGGGAAAAGGGAAAGAAAAGTGGGAAGCTAATAGAAGTGAGAACAGAAGTAGAAGGGGAAAGGCATAAGAAAGGAGGATGGGATGTAAAAGGGAAGAGTTGTTTGAGGGAGGGAGTGGTCAAAAGCAAAATACAATGGAGGAGGGAAAAGAGGAAAGGAATGAAAAAAAGTGTAACAGAAAATAAGATTGCGGGAAATACAGAATTAGTCATTTTAACTGTGAATATGAAAGGGATGAACTCTTTCATAAAACAGAAGTAGATAGAAGACTGGATTAAAAGCCAGAATTCTACAATATTTTGTTCACAAGAAACATATTTAAAGCAAAGTGATATATACAGAGTAATGGTAAAAGTCTGGAGCAGAATCTATTATGCTTTAGCTGAAGTAAAAAAAAAAAAAAAAAAAAAAAATAGGGCTAATGATCCTGGTCTCAGAACAAGCAAAAGCAAAATTAGGTATAAGTAAAAGAGATAAGGAAGTAAAGTAATATCAATACTAAACATGCATGTACTGAGCAGTATAGCTAAGAGAGCTGTAAGAAGAAATACACTGCAAAACTACAAGTGGGGATCTCAATCTTACTGTATCAGAACTAGATGGATTAAACCACAAAAGAAATAAAAAAGAAGCTAAGGAGGTAAATAGAATTCTAGAAAATTTAGGCATGAAGACCTTTGGAGAAAATTGAAGGGAGACAGAAAAGAATATACTTTTTTTCTCAGTGTTACTTAGAGCCTACACAAATATGTATTAAGTAATAAAAACCTCAAAATCAAATGCGTAAAAGCAAACATACATGTTTCCTTATGAATAATGTTGGGAGAGAAAAATCAGAACAAAAGGGAAAAATTATGAGAGAAAATAAAGAATAAACAAAAATTAACCTAGCATATGTTGATTTTCATTCTCTAGATGCTTTCATCTCTAGATGCTGGTGACATTTTCTATCCAAAATTTATTGTAATTTCTTTGTATTATTGAACTGCTGAGAAGAATCAAGTTTTTCATAATTGCTCATTGCACATTCTTTCTATTATTGTGTATGATGTATTCCTTGTTCTGCTTGTTTTATTCAGCTTCAGTCTATGAAAATCTTTCTAGACATTTGTAAAATCAGCTTGTTCATCATTTTTTATAAAGCAATATTATTGCATTACCTTCTTATACTACAACTTATTCAGCCATGTGAATCCCAGTTGATGGGCATCTTCTCATTTTCCAATTCTTTGCTACCATAAAAAGAACTACTATAAACATTTTTCTACATGTGGGAACTTTTCCATATTTTATTGCTTCTTTTATTTCTGATTTCTATGATTTTGATAATGGCACTGCTGGATCAAAGAATACGTACAGTTTTATAGCCCTTTGGGCATACTTCCAGATTGCTCTCCATAATAGTTGGATCATTTCATAATTCCACTAATAATGCATTAGAATTCTAGCTTTCCCATATTCCCTCCAACATTTCTCATTATGTTTTCCTGTCATTTTAGCCAATTTGAGAGGTGGTACTTCAAAGTTGTTTTAATTTGCATTTTTCTAATTAAAAGGTATTTAGAACATTTTTTTCATATGACTAAAGATGGTTTTAGTTTCTTCATCTGAAAATTGTCTGTTCAGTAGTGGTATCTGCGTCACTCAATTTTCTGCATGTAACTGCTTAAATGGTGACAAGGAAGAACAGGTCTTGATGACCAGAGATGCTATTTTGCAAAATGTCAGCAGAACCAATCAATTAACTAATTATTCATATGTAGAATAAAGTATATTGGGAGTTAGCACTGGTCATCCATTCATTGAGATAAGCTTAAGAGCTGGAAAGAACTTTACAACTTAACTACTCCAATTTCTTTATTTTATAGATTAGAAAACTTAATCCCAAAGATAATAAGGAAAATAGATAATCCAAATATTGGATTATTTCTTCTATATCACACTCAATAGGAAAAATGTGTTTTTTGCTACTTGGGTATTAAAGATTATACATAATTCAGGCTTAATATCAGAAGCATATAAAAATATGCCCCCAAGTCAAAAATGTAGTCTTTTCATTTTTATAACAACCTATTTTTACAAGTACCTATTTTACATAGTGATAATTCAAAGTATATGGTCCTGAACAGTTTTTCAGTGTCATGGGATTTCAGAGATGTGTGGGTCTTTAGGGAGCAACACATACAATCCTTTTGAGAAACAAAAAGAATCTTCTCAGACAGGACAGTGAGGGGATGAGGAGGAGGGAATGTCTGGCTTGATGCATGGCCTGGAGCACCAAAAGAGCAAGTTATTATTTGAGGTCAAATTCACATAACCCCAAAATGTCCAGTCAATTTAATCAAAAATGCACTCATCTAGATATTCCATATGGTGTCAGTCCACAGTTGTATATATCTCCATGGCTATGTGTTTTCTATTTAGAAAATAAATATTTCAAGTCAAGAAAGTATTATTATAAGGCATTTGATACGTTGCATGTTGAATTAATTTTATATAACATGTCTATTTTTTTTAATAATAACCATTGTTGTTGATCATGTATAATAGCAAAATTAACAATAAAATAAAATTGGTGATTAATTTGTTTTATAGACTTTCTAGTCTTTCCATATATTTTGATGCATTTTGATATATTCAGAATTGATATTTATGATGTAATTTAAACTTTATCACTGTGCACACATTCTCATTCGAACTTTACAATAACTCATATGAAATAAATAACCAGTATTATTATTCCCATATTTCAGGTGAGTAGCTTCAGCTTCAAAGTCAATTAACTTACCAAGCGCTAGTAACTACTAGCTATAGAGTTTGAACCAATGTTTTCTTGACCCCATGCCCTGTTCTCTACCTACAAATTCAAATCCAAACTTTAATACCACAAATAGTCAGTTCTAGGACTTTCATTTATTTTCTACAGTGTAAGAAGGGAGGGCATTGATGATAGTATATATTCTCATTAACTTAAGGAATTACACAAGATTAACAGAGTGTAATAAATAGAAAGCCCTTGAAGCAAAAAAAAAAAAAAAAAAAAAAAAAAAAACATGAGTTCATATCTTGTCTCTGACATATACTAGATATACTAGATTTTTGTCCAATGGTAAGTCATTTAATCTTGGTTCCCTGAACAATTCACTAAAGTTGAGTCATATGTGAGTGCATGCTTTGGTGAAGGGAGTTTTCACGAGACTTTCTCTACATTGTACTCTACCCTTTCCCAATACATAATATATTAATAGTTCAGTAGAAGAATTATATATACATAGAGTGTGACTTATGTGATATAATGGTAAATCCCTATGGTGAAACATACAAACAAAACATCAATAACAATCATTTAATCCCTTTAAGTGGCTTAAGAAGGTTGCTCTTACTAACATAGTTTGTATTGTGAGCTTAAATATGACCTTATAATTTATAAGCTGTGTGGGCTTGAATAAATCACATATATATATATACATAGATATATATATAATATATATCTATGTATATATATATATATATAATATATATATCTATGTATATATATATGCCAATATATACTTGTAAAACACATATATCAAAATTTGTAAAAACACGTTTACACATGTATATATGAACACATAGATATATGCATATATTCATGTGTGTGCTTGTATATAGGTACATACTTGTATATAAAGAGGGATATATGTGTGTGCATATATGTACATATATATGCATAAATGTATTTATTACATTATAATATATAATATGATTTATTATATAGCTACTCAGACAATGATCATACTAACAATAGAATGATTCTGAAATATATTGTCCTTTAACAATGTTTAATGATATTAAAACAGTTGACATTGAGTTGTTGTGTCATTTAAACTATGACACTCAAATTATATTAGTTCTTGCTACTTTTTAAACAAACAATAGCCTCAAAATCAAATGTGAGCCATTGTTTTTTGTAAGTCTTTGTCCTTCTTTTTGTTGGTATTCCTTCAACCCAATCTCAGTATGGTTTCAATGCCTGGGAAATGGAAATATATTTTTTCTAATGAGCTTCCTTTATTATGTCCCAATTTATTACTTCTTCCCATATGATAGATAATTTGTTAGTATTACCAATAGGACTTTAAGAATTCAAAATTAGTTCTGGTTATCTCATCTGAAATTTAGCTGCTCATTTTTATGATTCCTGTGTACAAAGCCACAGATAGTAAGGAAACTCTGGGTAAAATATAAGATCCTTCAGCCCAGAAGGAACCTGCTGACAATATCTGGTTTGGCTCCCCACCTCTCTTTGGTGCTTTCACTCTTCCTGAGAAGTCAGAGAGGACATGACCACCTGTGTTCTACGTGAAGCAAGGGATACTTACAGTAAAGAGAGACATTTACATATCAATAGCATGGTGCTTATAATTAGCACTTGCACTGTGTGCTTTGGTGATATAATGCTGCTATAGTTAGCACTTGCTCAGTGTGATGTGATGATATAATGGTTCTCTGGTTGGCACATGCTTAATGTGCTATAATGATGTAATCATACTAAGATATTTAAGGACCGAGAGAAATTGAAAAAAGAACTCCATCTTTGATCATCCTTGTGGCTCTCCTGCCTTCTTCATTCCTCCATTAAGATCAAGAACTCGGGCTAGTCCCGAGATCCTCCAGAGAACTAGTCTGGATAGATTGTGTTGGAACTCCAATTTGGGATTTCTAGCAAGCACACTACATTCTAGCACCCAATGTGGGGCACAAGAATCATAACAAGCAGCAGCATTTGAGAGCTGTTTGTGAGTAGATCCTCCCAGGAGAGTTCCTTCAGTAACCTTCTGGGAAGGAAAGGGAAAAGAGACCTGGTAAGATTTTTTTAGTCAGGGTAATTAAATGGGCCAACACATCAAAGGGCCGATCCAGGAGATTGATGAGAAACTTATGAAAAATTCCTGTTCTGACTACAATCCTCTTCTCTGTTTGAAAGTTTGCCTCCATGATATCTCACAAGATTCAACACCTGCTATAATGCTGTTTGCATTCCCTAGAATGTGGACTCAGATACCTTAGCATGGGAACTTAGATAACAGCCAATACATAAACTTACTGATCATGCTGTGGGAGAAAAATAATTACACTCCCATAAAACAAAAAAATGGGAATTGTTAAGGTACATACCTAAATGAAGGGGCAGATCAATTCTCTGATAGCCTCCACAGTGTGAATCATAACACTTGAAGGAGTTGCAAAGCAGCCTTTATTTATGCAGATGTTCCTTGTGGAATGGGAATGAAATAAATTGGAGGCAAGGGGGAAGAGGAGAGAGATCAGAGAACCACCTTCCTCTTATATCATTATCATCCTCTTACATGAAGAGATCCATAAAAGTCCCTTCTCCTTTCTGAGCCCCAGTTTCATATTCTGTAAAATAAAGAGCTGGAGGAGATGCCCTCAGGATTTGTGCTAACTCTGAGTCAGTGTATCTAATCTCTTCCTACAGATCTGAGTTAGACCTCCAGTAACCATTGGCAGGTGGCTCTCATATCACAACATTTCTTTCCCAAGTTTTACTCTTTCATCACCAATTGCCTTTTGGACAACCCGGGCTAGATATCACATGGATATTTCAAACTCACTATCTTCTCGTCCCATTCATAATCCTCAACTTTTCTCTTACTGTCATCATCCTCCATTAACTTAAACAGGAACAATTGCTTTAACTTTCTCCCCACTACCCCCATGCCCTTCCCCCACCATTTAACACAATATCTGACACATAGTAAGAACTTGATAAATGCTCATTGACCTAGTATACTGCAAGGTATGCTTCTAAATTCTTAGTACATCTGACAGAGATCACAGAGTTGTGATGATCAAATAAGATAATAAATATATAATACAGTGCAATGCAAGACAATATAATGTAATAAACATTGATTAATCATCTACTATGTTCCAGGAATTATGGTAAGCATTGGGAACACAAATAGAAAGAAAGAAAGAAAGAAAGAAGAAGAAGAAAGAAAGAAAGAAAGAAAGAAAGAAAGAAAGAAAGAAAGAAAGAAAGAAAGAAAGAAAGAAAGAAAGAAAGAAAGAAAGAAAGAAAGAAAGAAAGAAAGAGGGAGGGAGGGAGGGAGGGAGGGAGGGAGGGAGGGAGGGAGGAAGGAGGAAGGAAGGAAGGAAGGAAGGAAGGAAGGAAGGAAGGAAGGAAGGAAGGAAGGAAGGAAGGAAGGAAGGAAGGAAGGAA